>NW_011494870.1:295304-296440 GCF_000754665.1 Bison bison bison | reverse complement strand
AAAGAATATAATCAATCTGATATCAGTGTTGACCATCTGGTGATGTCCATGTGTAGAGTCTTCTCTTATGTTGTTGGAAGAGGGTGTTTGTTATGACCAGTGCATTTTCTTGGCAAAACTCCATCAGTCTTTGCCCTGCTTCATTCCGTATTCCAAGGCCAAATTTGCCTGTTACTCCAGGTGTTTCTTGACTTCCTACTTTTGCATTCCAGTCCCCTATAATGAAAAGGACATCTTTTTGGGGTGTTGGTTCTAAAAGGTCTTGTAGGTCTTCATAGAACCGTTCACCTTCAGCTTCTTCTGCGTTACTGCTTGGGGCATAGACTTGGATTACTGTGATATTGAATGGTTTGCCTTGGAAACGAACAGAGATCATTCTGTCGTTTTTGAGATTGCATCCAAGTACTGCATTTCGGCCTCTTTTGTTGACCATGATGGCCACTCCATTTCTTCTGAGGGATTCCTGCCCACAGTAGTAGATACAATGGTTATCTGAGTTAAATTCACCCATTCCAGTCCATTTCAGTTCGCTGATTCCTAGAATGTCGACATTCACTCTTGCCATCTCCTGTGTGACCACTTCCAATTTGCCTTGATTCATGGACCTGACATTCCAGGTTCGTATGCAATATTGCTCTTTGCAGCATCAGACCTTGCTTCTATCACCAGTCACATCCACAGCTGAGTATTGTTTTTGCTTTGGCTCCATCCCTTCGTTCTTTCTGGAGTTATTTCTCCACTGATCTCCAGTAGCATATTGGGCACCTACTGACCTGGGGAGTTCCTCTTTCAGTATCCTATCATTTTGCCTTTTCATACTGTTCATGGGGTTCTCAAAGCAAGAATACTGAAGTGGTTTTCCATTCCCTTCTCCAGTGGACCACATTCTGTCAGCCCTCTCCACCATGACCCGCCCGTCTTGGGTTGCCCCATGGGGATGGCTTTAAGAGCTACTTAATCCCAGTTTGTCCTGCTATTGTTGATGCTAAGCTTTGATCACTTGGGTAGCATGGTTCCTGTCAGATCTCACCATTGTAAAGGTGTCTCTCACCTTGAAATTAATAAGTAATCTGAAAAGTGACACTTAACCACTGTGTGGACATCTTTGTTCTCCACCTATTAGTATCCACTGGTGA
>NW_011494870.1:286980-295204 GCF_000754665.1 Bison bison bison | reverse complement strand
GGTGATCTTTGCAAGTAATATCAATTTCACAGATGAATACAAAATGATGATTTTTAATGGTCATATTTCTTCCATTTATTAACTAGTAGCTTTCAGTAGAGAAACTATGCTTCTCTCTCTTTTCAGTTTAGTTCAGTCACTCAGTTACATCCGACTCTTTGCAACCCCATGGATTGCAGCAGGCCAGACTTGCCTGGCCATCACCAGCTCCTGGAGCTTGCTTATGTCCATTGAGTCAGTGATGCCATCCTTATAAAGCAGAATTATCATATGACCCAGCAATTCCACATCTGAGTGTATCCCCAGAAGAACTGGAAGCAGAGACATATACTTGTGTGTTCATGCCAGGATCATTCACTGCAGCCAGAAGGTGGGAACAGCACACATGTCCAGCTACAGATGAGTGGATTAATACAGGTGATGTATATGTTCAATGCATATCATGCCACCTTAAAAAGGAATGGAATTCTTATACATGCTACAGCATAGGTGAATGTGGAACATGTTATGCTGAGTAACATAAACTGATACAAATAATGTTTGATTCCCTTTATATGAGGTACATGGGGTGATCAAATGCATAGACACAGAAAGTCGAATGGTATTGGCCAGGGCTGGGGGGAGGCAGGAATGAGGAGTTGTTGTTTAATAGATACAGAGTTTTGGTTTTCAAAGATGAGAAAATTCTGGTGATGGATGATAGCTATACAACAAGGTGAATGTATTTGATTCTGCTGAACTGTACACTTAAAAAGTTAAGATGGTAAATTTAATGTTTATGCATAATTTATTGCAAAATCCCCTCATTAGATTCTTGTTTACTCATTTTTGTTTCGATATATTATCATTATTACTCTTTCTGATACTGGAAATTGGCCACCAGGAAGCCCTTCAAGCTACTCTTATTCCCTCTTGGACACAGCCATCTCTCCTGGATTCCAATTACAGGGGGATTGTAGTCAGAAACCAATATCGGGATGCTTAGTGAGCTCATCATCCGCTTCTCACACTTTGAGTAGATAGAGCTAGGAAAACAGACACACACTCACGTATATGCACACATACCTAGTACTTATACACACACATGCACATATGCTGTTGCTGCTGCTGCTGCTAAGTCGCTTCAGTCGTTTCCAACTCTGTGCGACCCCATAGATGGCAACCCACCAGGCTCCCCCATCCCTGGGATTCTCCAAGCAAGAACACCAGAGTGGGTTGCCATTTCCTTCTCCAATGCAGGAAAGTGAAAAGTGAAAGTGAAGTCGCTCAGTCGTGTCCGACTCTTAGCAACCCCATGGACTGCAGCCTACCAGGCTCCTCCGTCCATGGGATTTTCCAGGCAAGAGTACTGGATCCGGGTGCCATTGCCTTCTCCGTGCGCATATGCACACACATGCAAATATATTTAGACATATTCTTCATTAGTCTCCAATTTAAATATAATACTACATTTTCCCCACCTCACCTCAGTTCATATTTATCCCCCTTCTTCCATAGTAACAACTCTGATTCTCAAGAATACCTACATATATACTAATTTGCTCAATCCTTCAGTGAGCAAAAGAGTTTCAGATTTATCATACTAACACCACAAATCATTTTAAACACTAAAGAATAAAATTCACATGTTCAGATTACTAGCAGTGCTAAAAGTATTTTCTGGACCTGTTTTCCTTTCTTCCTTACTGAGCGGGGAGGGTGAAATTAAGGTCATGGTGGTGTTTGTGTTATTCATTCGCTAAATTGTGTCCAACTCTTTGCAACCCCATGGACTGCTCCTCTGTCCTCCACTATCTCCCAGAGTTCGCTCAAATTAATGTCCATTGAGTTGGTTATGCTATGGTGGTGTTGATAGAGATTAAAAAGAGAAAGGAAGGGGAGAGTGGGAGGGATGAGGAGAGAGAAAGAGAATGAGAGAGCGTTTCAACATTTAAAGTTTTCACATGAAAAACCCCACTAAATAAAAGTGAGGTATAGTAGAAGTAAGAATTGGGAGGAGAGGAGCCAGTTGATTTTTTAAAATTTTTTTAAAGAATCTGGTTTGCTGACTTTTGGAGTAAATGCTTTGTATGTTTACTTAGACAAGAAATAGTACAGAAGGTTAGACTCAGTGAAACAGAGAGAGAAAGACAGATGTTTTTTATGAATTCTGATAAGATTTTTATCCTGTGTGGGGAGTTCAGTTGCTGCATTTGGCTTTGATGGTGACATTTTCTCAGACGTGGCATTTGATCCGGCAGACATGCTCTACATGGTTGTTCTTGAAACGAGGAATTGATTTATTTTTCAAAGGTTCTCCTGCCTTTGGAAGAGAACCAAATCTTTCTTTCAAGTTGGGGAAAGAACTTCCTTTGGAGACCTAACCTCTTTCTCACCCCAGCAAGCCATTTGGCCTTTTGTGTACAAGTTGGGTAAGCATACTTAAACATGAGATTCTTTTTCTTCCTTACTGAATGCTCAATCAAGCTGTTTTTCCTGCTATTGGAGTATACTGATTTCTAAGAGAGATGGTGAGATGGTAGTGGAGACACTCTGAAACAGGCATCCTAAGACCTATCTTGGTCACAGGTAATGAGTCTTCTCAGAAGCTTTTTCCTCTGTAAATATTCCTGGCACTTGGCCTTCACAAGAGAGCTCTGTGTGGTCCTGACAAGGTTGCCTTGCAGGCTGAAGGCCTACGGGAAGCAGGTTCCCTGTGAAAGCAGGCTTCATGAAACAACGCTCCGGTTTGTATAGTCTCAAGTGTGTGATCAAATATTTAAGGCCTTTAAAAAATGACAGTGTTTATAAGGGCCCTTGCAAAGAATTTCTGATGGAAGACAGTGAAAAGATTTGTTTCCATTACTCATAGCTTCAGTCTGCTATGATGGGGGTTGTTTAAATTTTCAGTTCTTAGATGGAAACTTAACAAAAGTGGGTGATGAAAGTTGTTGGAATGGGTAATTCGGGGCCAGGATGAGTAGAGAGGTGACAGCGTTCTCCCTGGAGGCAACTTTATGTGCAAGCCATCCATTGCTTCTCCCCTGGAATCCATGTGTTCTGGCCTGTGTAAGGATGTAAATATCTTTGTGTGCTCAATTAAGTTAGATATTTGTTATATTCCACAAAACATTTTTAGAAATCAGTGCAAGCACATATTAATAGTTCATGTCCGAAAGAGTGGGGAAATGAGAGGGATATTAACATTATGTATTTCCTGAAGTCAATTTTCACTTAGCAATTTCTTCTGTATTCCTATGGGAAGTTCAGTTGAAGCTTTTGAAATTGTTGCACAGAAATGGTTTACTCAGCATGAAAGCGTTTACTGGGTGCCTCCTATCCAGGTTCCTTACCTTTTACAGCTTTCTCTCTCCCTAAAACTCCTTGAGGGTCAACCCATGAGGACTGGTATTCATCACACCCCACCGGAAACAGTTGGTTAACTCATGAAGACTGGCATTCAAAATAGGTCCTGCCATGTTTGTGCAGTAAATGCACTACCATGGGGAAAATAAATGGCTCTTGGGAACCTGCAGTATAGCACAGGAAGCTCAGCCCAGTGCTCTGTGATGACCTAGAGGGATGGGAGGGGTGGTGAGAGGGATGTGTAAGAGGGAGGGGATATATGTATACACATGGCTGATTCACTTCGTTGTACAGCAGAAACTAACATAATATTGTAAACCGATTGTAATCCAATTTTTTTAAAAATAAAGAAATGGAGTCTTCTGCTTCCTGAAAACTGGAACAGACATACTTTTCCCTATTTGTCCTATTAAGTACAAATGAAAGGCCTGAATGTTACATATAAAACAAACATAAGAAGACTCTGAAAGGTAGAGAGAAGAAGGAAGACTGGCAGAGACCTCAGGACCCCAGAAGGAATACAATGCAGAGTTCCTTGAGTTTCTGTATTACATCCTATATTCCAGACTTGGGTCTGAAGATGCCAGTAACTTTGCAACACAACAGGCACAGATGAAAAGTCACCCAGCAAGGCTACTCTTTCTAGCTGAGAGACCAGGAAAAGGCAGCCCTGCAAGACAGAAAACTTCTAAGCAATAACCACTCTACTCCAGCCAAATACCACAAAAAACTGGTTCATCCCACTCATGCCAGCAAAATGTCAGAAGGGAACCAAGACATCTACCGTCACCAGGCTGTAACAACACGCCTCAACCCCTCTGCTGGAACAGTGTCAGAGAGAGCTAGGACTTACTTTCCCTAGGGAGGTAACGAAGGGCCCTGCCTCTCCCACTGGGTTGATGTCATATCAGGCCAAGTGAAGGTTCAAGACTTTTATCATGGCTCACCAGTGTTTTCAGGGTAGCTAAAATTTATTTTAACCAGATGTGGCAAGACATGAAGATTCAGAAAGGACTCATGAAGGGAGAAGTTGATCGTGACAGTTCTCTCGAAACAGGAGGCACAGCACACCACTCAGGGCCACATAGGGAATCACTGGGGTGTGTCAGATGCAGAAGGAGCAGGAGAAAATTTGGCAAGACTCTATTGTGGTTTCCATGCTGAAGAATGGATGAGGCAGGGTACATAGACCTAAGATTGACCAGTTTGAATAACTGCAGCAAGCTCTGTACTGTTGGGCTTCCCTGGTGGCTCAAACAGTAAAGAATCTGCCTGCAATGTAGGAGACCCAAGTTCAACCCCTGGATCAAGAAAATCCCCTGGAGAAGGGAATGGCAACCCACTCCAGTATTCTTACCTGGAGAATTCCATGGCCAGAGGAGCCTGATGGACTATAGTCCATGAGATCACAAAGTCAGACACGACTGAGTGATTAACACTTTCACTGGACTTGAGGGGTTATCCTGAGTTACCTAGTACCTGGTTCTGGGGTATATAGGTCAGAGGAACAGGGTCACAACATATAAGAGCCCAATATAGGAGGTGGTTGTAGGTTTGGACTCTGAATTGGTTGGTTTGTATATGAAAGGTACTCTCACAGGGAAGTCATTTATTTTCTCTAGGGGTTGCCTAGCTGTGGAGGGGCCATTCCTCCTGGGTCAGCAAGGCTCCTGATGTCAAAGCGTCATAAAATGAAAGGCATGGTTAATACAAAGAATAACAAGTTCACCCCTCCCAGTGGTGGTGTTGGTGGTGATCACACTGGGATCAGCAATGAGGCTCTCCTACCTCTCCCAGCAGAGAAGTGTCCATAGAGGTCAGGAAGGAGCCAGGATTCCCATCCTTACCATGCATTATCAAGCAGCCCTGGCCTCCTCCACTACTGGAGCAGGGTAAACCAGGTAAAACAGAATTAAGAGTCTCAAAATATAATATCCAAAATGTTCAGATTAATTGAAAATCATTCATTATGCCAAATATTTGGAAGATCTCAGATTGAATGAAGAAGATAATATATGTCAACAGCAAGGTGGCTGAGATGTTAGTATTATAATTATAAGATTTAAAGCAGTCAAGGTCAAAATACATGAGCAATTACAAACATGCTAGAGAGAAAGATTTAACAACAAAAATAAAGATATAAAGAAGAAGCAAATGGAAATTAAAGCTACAGAATACAATAACCAAAACAAAATACTCAGTGATGAGCTTAATAGCAGCATGGATGAGACAGGAAGAAGCCATGAACTGGAAAACAGTCTAATGGAAATTACATATAATCTGAATAACAGAAAGTAGACTTTAATATCATGTTAAAAGAATGAAAACACAACCTAAAAACAGGGAGAAAATATTTTCAAACCCTATATCCAATAAAAGACTAGAACTAGAATATATTAAAAAAAAAACACCTCTCAAAACTCAGCACTAAAAAAAAAGCAATCCAATTATAAAATAGACAAAAGACATAAGGAGACATTTCACTGAGGAAGATATATAGGTGACAAACCCATGAAATGATGTTCAACATCATTAGCCATCAGGGAAAAGCAAATTAAAATCACAATGAGCTGTCTCATCAGAATGGTTAAAATAAAAAGTAGTGAAAACACCAGATGCTGGGGGAAAGGTGGAGAAACTGGGTCACTCATACACTGCTGGTGGGAAGGTAAAATGGTACAGCCACCCCAGAGAAGAGTTTGGCAGTTATCTTAAACAAATTAGTATGACCATATGACCTGCGAATTGCACTCCTGGACATTTATCCCAGAGAAATGAAAACTGTTCACACAGAAGCCTGTACACGAATGTTCATAGCCACTGTATTTGCAGTAGCTCCAAACTGGAAACAACCCAGATGCCTTTCTCAAAGGTGGATGGTTAAACTGTGGTGCCTCTATACCATGGAATGCTACTCTGCAATAAATAAGAAGGAACTGTTGCTGTTCTGGGTGAATAAAGCCAGTCCTAAAAGATTACATGCTATATGATTCTGCTTGTGTAATATTCTTAAAATAATATACTTACAGAAAAAGAAAAAATATTAGTAGTCATCAGCATGGAATGGAGCCAGGATGAAAGCTATGCCTATGAAAGAACAACATATGGGATCTTTATGATAATTGGAGATGTTCTGTATCTTGACTATATTAGTGTTGAGACCTCTCTGTATTGTTTTATTTATAACCACATATGAATCACAATTATATCAACATAAAAAGTTTGAATATATAAATAGTAATATAGTCTTCTTCTCGCTGTAGGTTCACTCCCCAAAATTTATCCTAAAGGAATAATCAGAGATTGGCACAAAAAGCCTAGATTCTAAATATTTAATAAGAGAAAGATTAAATTATGACACATCCATGGATTAAATACTATGTAGTTGGCAAGAATCATATTCCAGAATGTTCATTTTATTTTCCTTATTATTTTTTTTAATGCACATAAATGTTATGTAGCTTTTTGTACACACGTCTTGCTTTCTGTCTCTGTCACTCAGTTGTATACGATGCTTTTGCGACACCATGGACTATAGCTGGCCAGACTCCTCTGTCCTTGGGGTTTCACAGGCAAGAATACTGGTATCAGTTGCCATTTCCTCCTCCAAGGGATCTTTCTGACCCAGGGATCAAACCTGTGTTTCCCGCATCTCCTGTATTTGCAGGCAAATTCTTTATTGCTGAGCCATCAGGGAAGCCTGTTTCTTGCTTTACAGTAAAAACATTCAAAAAATTTCAGTCTACTTAATAACATAAGATTTACACAGTCTAAATGGAAAAAAACACAATATTCAGTTCTCTGCAATGTAGTCATGAATTTGTTTTGAAAAAGTTTTGTATAAATTATAAAATACTGAAGGAGATTTACCAAGATGTTGACAGCGGACATCTCTTGTGGTAGTGATGTTTTTATATTTCTTTAATTATTCTTCTGGAATTAATAATTCAAGAATTTACAGTTAACTTTTTATAATTATGATAAATGGAATGAGCTTTTGAAATCAGGGAACAATACAAATATTATTTAACAGAGCAGTGGTCTGATGACAGTGCTTGAAGTGTGAAGGCTAAAGACGTGGAGGTAAACACATGGCTAAGTTACATATCCTTTCCTTAATACCATCTTATATTTCCTGTATGTTTGTGGAATTCCCCACATAATAGCATTTTGCTTATTACTCTTTCCAATCTAGAATATTCATGGCAAATAGATGGGGAAACAGTGGAAACAGTGGCTGACTTTATTTTTCTGGGTTCCAAAATCACTGCAGATGGTGACTGCAGCCATGAAATCAAAAGACGCTTACTCCTTGGAAGGAAAGTTATGACCAACCTAGACAGCATATTAAAAAGCAGAGACATTACTTTGCCAACAAAGGTCTATCTAGTCAAGGCTATGGTTTTTCCAGTGGTCATGTATGGATGTGAGAGTTGGACTATAAAGAAAGCTGAGAAAACAGAAAGAGAAATTAAGGAAACAATTCCATTCACCATTGCAATGAAAAAAATAAAATACTTAGGAATATATCTACCTAAAGAAACAAATCTGGTTCCATCACTTCATGGGAAATAGATGGGGAAACAGTGTAAACAGTGTCAGACTTTATTTTTTGGGGCTCCAAAATCACTGCAGATGGTGACTGCAGCCATGAAATTAAAAGACGCTTACTCCTTGGAAGGAAAGTTATGACCAACCTAGATAGCATATTCAAAAACAGAGACATTACTTTGCCAACAAAGGTCTGTCTAGTCAAGGCTATGGTTTTTCCTGTGGTCACGTATGGATGTGAGAGTTGGACTGTGAAGAAGGCTGAGCACCGAAGAGAAATTAAGGAAACAATTCCATTCACCATTGCAATGAAAAAAATAAAATACTT
>NW_011494870.1:276363-286880 GCF_000754665.1 Bison bison bison | reverse complement strand
GGGATTTCTTTGGAAGAAATGATGCTAAAGCTGAAACTCCAGTACTTTGGCCACCTCATGTGAAGAGTTGACTCATTGGAAAAGACTCTGATGCTGGGAGGGATTGGGGGCAGGAGGAAAAGGGGACAACAGAGGATGAGATGGCTGGATGGCATCACTGACTCGATGGACGTGAGTCTGAGTGTACTCCGGGAGTTGGTGAGGGACAGGGAGGCCTGGCGTGCTGCGATTCATGGGGTCGCAAAGAGTCGGACACGACTGAGCAACTAAACTGAAAGAAACAAAAGACCTATATATAGAAAACTATAAAACACTGGTGAAAGAAATCAAAGAGGATACTAATAGATGGAGAAATATACCATGTTCATGGATTGGAAGAATCAATATAGTGAAAATGAGTATTGCTACCCAAAGCAATCTATAGATTCAATGCAATCCCTATCAAGCTACCAACAGTATTTTTCACAGAATTAGAACAAATAATTTCACAATTTGTATGGAAATACAAAAAACCTCAAATAGCCAAAGCAATTGTTAGAAAGAAGAATGGAACTGGAGGAATCAACCTGCCTGACTTCAGGCTCTACTACAAAGCCACAGTCATCAGGACAGTATGGTACTGGCACAAAGACAGAAATATAGATCAATGGAACAAAATAGAAAGCCCAGAGATAAATCCACACACATATGGACACCTTATCTTTGACAAAGGAGGCAAGAATATACAATGGAGAAAAGACAATCTCTTTAACAAGTGGTGCTGGGAAAACTAGTCAACCACTTGTAAAAGAATGAAACTAGAACACTTTCTAACACCATACACAAAAATAAACTCAAAATGGATTAAAGATCTAAACGTAAGACCGAAACTAAAAACTCCTAGAGGAGAACATAGGTAAAACACTCTCTGACATAAATCACAGCAGGATCTTCTATGACCCACCTACCAGAATATTGGAAATAAAAGCAAAAATAAACAAATGGGACTTAATTAAAATTAAAAGCTTCTGCACAACAAAAGAAACTATAAGCAAGGTGAAAAGACAGCCTTCAGAATGGGAGAAAATAATAGCAAATGAAGCAACTGATAAAGAATTAATCTCAAAATTACACAAGCAACTCCTGCAGCTAAATTCCAGAAAAATAAACAACCCAATCAAAAAGTGGGCCAAAGAACTAAACAGACATTTCTCCAAAGAAGACATACAGATGGCTAACAAACACATGAAAAGACGTTCAACAGCACTCATTATCAGAGAAATGCAAATCAAAACCACAATGGGGTATCATTTCACTCCAGTCAGAATGGCTGCTATCCAAAAGTCTACAAGCAGTAAATGCTGGAGAGGGTGTGGAGAAAAGGGAACCCTCTTACACTGTTGGTGGGAATGCAAACTAGTACAGCCACTATGGCGAACATAGTAGAGTGTGGAGATTCCTTAAAAAACTGGAAATAGAACTGCCATATGACCCAGCAATCCCACTGCTGGGCAAACACATCGAGGAAACCAGAATTGAAAGAGACATGTGTACCCCAATGTTCATCGCAGCACTGTTTATAATAGCCAGGACATGGAAGCAACCTAGATGTCTATCAGCAGAAGAATGGATAAGAAAGCTGTGGTACATATACACAATGGAGTATTATTCAGCCATTAAAAAGAATACATTTGAATCAGTTCTAATGAGGTGGATGAAACTGGAGCCTATTATACAGAGTGAAGTAAGCCAGAAAGAAAAACAGCAATACAGTATACTAATGCGTATATATGGAATTTAGAAAGATGTTAATGATAACCCTGTATGCGAGACAGCAAAAGAGACACAGATGTATAGAACTGTCTTTTAGACTCTGTAGGAGAGGGTGAGGGTGGGATAATTTGGGAGAATGGCATTGAAACATGTATATTATTGTATGTGAAACGAATCACCAGTCCAGGTTCGATGCATGATAGAGGGTGCTCGCAGCTGGTGCACTGGGATGACCCAGAGGGATGGGATGGGGAGGAAGATGGGAGGGGTTCAGGATGGGGAACACATATATACCTATGGTGGATTCATGTCAATGTATGGCAAAACCAATACAATATTGTAAAGAAATTAGCCTCCAATTAAAATAAATAAATTTTTAAAAAAATAAAAAATGAAAGATGAAAAAAAAAAAGCTGAGCACCGAAGAATTGATGCTTTTGAACTGTGGTGTTGGAGAAGACTCTTGAGAGTTCCTTGGACTGCAAGGAGATCCAACCAGTCCATCCTAAAGGAGATCAGTCCTGGGTGTTCATTGGAAGGACTGATGTTGAAGCTGAAACTCCAGTACTTTGGCCACCTGATGTGAAGAGCTGACTCATCTGAAAAGACTCTGATGCTGGGAAAGATTGAGGGCAGGAGGAGAAGGGGACGACAGAGGATGAGATGGTTGGATGATATCACCGACTCAATGGACATGGGTTTGGGTGGTCTCCGGGAGCTGGTGATGGACAGGGAGGCCTGGCATGCTGCGATTCATGGGGTCACAGAGAGTCAGACATGACTGAGCAACTGAACTGAACTGAATCTAGAATACGCTTGACATTTACCTTCTCACTTCAGGCCAAGGTGCCAGAAAATCCTGCTCATATAATTCCTCCCAGCTGTAAACATTTCTCTGCCACTTTCTGGGTTCTTGTATGTCTTATCCAGTGTCCTGGACACTTATTCCAGGAAGTTTGATAGAATGGGGATGAGGGTGGAGGCGAAGGAGTGAAAGGACAGATCCACTCATGGCCTGTGGTCTGTCCTTCAACACGTGATCCTAGGAGGTATACCATGCAAAGCCAAGAGAACTAGACAAACCCATCAGTGTCTCCAGCATTGGTCACTATGCTGGGGCAAAGCCGAGCTCATGCCACGTCAGTCTGGGGAGATCCCAGGGCTCTGAGATCAATATCAAGACTCACTGACGCTGTGGCATTCCCTCAGAATCACGAACTAGTAATCTCAGCTGTTGTATTATAGACGTAGAAAACAAACATGTTTATAAAAGGGAAAGGGGAGAGGGATAAATTAGGAGTATAAAATTAACAGATATATACTACTGTATATAAAACTGATAACCAACAAGGATTTACTGTATAGTACCAGGAACTATATTCAGTATCTTATAATAATCTATCATGAAAAAAGAATCTGAAAAAGAATGTGCATATATATACACACACACACATATATATATCTGAATGGGCTTCCCGGGTGGCGCTAGTGGTAAAGAACCCACCTGCCAGTGCAGGAGACATAAGAGATGCAGGTTCGATCCCTGGGTTGGGAAGATCTCCTGGAGAAGGGCGTGGCGACCCACTCCCGTATTCTTGCCTGGAGAATCCCATGGTCAGAGGACCCTGGCAGGCTACAGTAGTCCATGGGATCTCAAAGAGTCAGATGCAACTGAAGCAACTTTGCATGCACACATATTCTGAATCATTTTGTTGTATACCTGAAACTAACACAATATTGCTAATCAATTATAGTTCAATTTTAAAAAATACAGAGACACCATTTCATACCCACAAAAAAACCCCAAAATGAAAAAGCACAGTACATAGTTGTGAAATATACAGCAGGGCTTCTGCTGTACGAGGTGCCAAGTGTTAGTCACTCAGTCATGTCCGACTTTGTACAAGGTGCCAAGGAAGCACACCACAGGTACACAGACTCAGCCCCAGGAGGCTTGTAGCTCGGGCATGTGGTGTATTTGTTTTAAAGGTAAATAAATGGGCTCAGAGAGCTTAAGTGTCCTGCTCATGGTCACATTGCTAGGAGCTGGAGGAACTCCAGTTTGAAATCAGGATCTCTGACTGTTAGTCTAGTGTGGTCTTTGTCTCCTTAGAGGTGTGATTTCTAGTATCTACATCAGGCCCCAGTTAGCTTCTGGACAAGCAAGGAGCCAAAGGGCACATCAGATCCGGGTCTTTTTTCCCTCACCCTCTTAGGTTTTAAGCCTCACATGATCTTCTGAAAAGAGTTGGAGTTTGAGACAAAGCCAGAGTGCTTGAGCCTTCAAGCCAGCCTCATTCAGAGAGTCCATGAAAGGCATCTGTCTTGGAGAGGAAATAAGAAGCAGAGGATACAAAATCCAAATTAGAGAAATGAGTGTTGTATCTCTGGAGAGAAAGAGAATACAAAGTAGAAGCCTACCTAGGAAGCTTCTATGTGATATTAAGACCTAAAGCAAATACCAAACAATGTTATGATTTGACAAAGCAGGAAAGCAGATACAATAACATTTGTTGTATTACTCTTTGTACCTTTCTGTTTGCTTGAAATATTCCATTAAAAACACAAAGCATACCATGATTGGGGCATAAAATGGAGATAAATCCCAACCCACAGTAAGCACTTTACTGATTTTCAATAACCTTGACCTTTCCTGAACAGATTGATTGTTTCTCTAAGGTCTGGTTCGAATGTCACTTCCTCCATGAAAACAGCTCTGATTCTACTCCGTGGCTGAAAGAACGTGCCCAGGAACCTGCCATACAAATTAGTGCCTTTTTGGGGGGCAGATTCAGGTCGCACCTTTGCTACTGCGCTGTCTGCTCTGTACTCCTGCAGCATTGCTTACAGGGTTCTCCATCAGTTTGCTAAATGGAAAAACAAGCCTCTGATGCCAGAGGTGGAAGCCAGTTGTTCGGTAGTTTTAGCTTCGGTAGTTTTATTTCCTTGAATGGATCACTGCAGCTGAATGTTTGTCACTATCAAAAGTGAAATCATGGAAGGAAAATGGACCCAGGCACACCCTCCCAGCACCAGCAGTGAGGTCACAGGAACTCATGTGGGTTTTCATGTTGTTGATCCCTCTCCCAGGGGAGACCCCTTACCCTTGTCTCAGCCACTCCTATTCCGGGGGTGCTTGGGAACATCTCAGGAGTTTGTACATCTTAAATAATTGTGGATCTGAGCTTTAAATAAGCAGGGCATTCTGGGACAAAGCTCTTCTTGAATGGACATAGTAAAAAGTAGTTAAAGAACCTGTGAGGACTTGACTCTTATACCTGTGGCTTTAGATAAATCGATCAAGGGGAAAGTAACCCAGCCATTGTTCATACTTTGACTATGCAGGCAGATGACATAAGTTTGCTAAAAGTCAACTGTTTCAAAAAGAGTATTTTTCCACTATCATGATGTGAAATGTCATTGTTTGCCAAAGGAAGGAAAAACAGTAAATTCCTTCCTTATTTGTTCATCTTCAGAGGGTACAATCAAAGATTCCAACAGCAGTGTAGATATGCCACAACCCGCCCCCTCCCCCCCCAGTACTTGCCAATACAGACGGTGTCATGGACATCACTCCTGATTGCCTTGGGTCCAGTTGTGTAGAGCAAGTCCAAGGTCATCTTAGTATCATAAACTTTCTCCATCCCTTCCATGAAACATTATTCTCCCTGGGGAGAAAGCTGACTAATTAAGAAATATGATTTATCGTTGTTTAGTGGAACAAGCAGCCTTTCTTTTGTATTCGGCTAAGTTATCTCAGAACAACTTGTTTTTAAAGAAATAAAGCATTAAATATAGTTGAAATCCCTTGTGTATACTTTCTCCTTCCCATTTGCTTCTTTTTCCCAAACTGTGACCTGTAGTGGATTTCTCATGGTTTCTAAAGGTATGGAGCATCCTGGTTTCTTATTTACTATGAAATATTCTAAGTAGGTAGCAAATTGTAGAGAATAAAGTAGATACCTTTGTGCCTACTTTGTCAAAACCTGTTGGCCATATTTGCTGTATCATCAAGGAAAGTAATATTAGCTGCTATAACAAAAGAGTCTCAAATCTTAGTGCCTGGACACAACAGAAGTTTATGTCTTATTTATACAATATTCACGTACTCTGTCAGGCAACTTTCCAGCAAGAGGTGACTCAGGATCCAGGCTACATTCTTATTGTGCTTCTGCCATCTTGAACATGCTGTCTCCAATCGCTGTGGCACAGAGGCTAACTAATTAAGAAGTTTCCTCCTGACGACTCTGTACTATGGCAGGTGACAAGAATTTGTTCTTGAGTAATTAGTTGCTCCTGCCACATTTCAGTGTTTTGGGGGGGAAAAGGAGTTTTTTTTTTTTTTTTAACTTCTCTAAGGCAGCCTATTCACTGTGTAGCAACCCAAGGACCTTAGAAAGTTCTTCTTTGATCTCAATTGAGTCTCTGTTGAGTCCGATCCCCATTTCTTTGTGTGTGAACTTCCCTGTTGTGTGTGTGAACTGTTCTTCTGTATTTTGTTCATGTGAAAGGCAAGGATGAGCCAGCTGCCGTGCTGAGCTCTGTGGCCACCAGAGGTGAAGAGTGTGTTTTCTACTCTCCAAGAGACTCCCTCCTTTCACTAGAGATGGCAATGCTGGTTTTCGGTATCCTTGTTTTCTTCTGCAATTTGAAAGTACCAAAACAGATATTTTGGTTGGTATAATTTAGCCATTTCAGTATGTTAGAAAATCTAAAATCGAAATCATTTCCCCAGTAAGTTGGATGCTACATGTAGGATCAGATTATTTCATTTCTAAAGCATTTTGACCACATCTCTCCCCTGTTTAAAACCTTCCAAGCTATACTACTGTTTGAATTCCTATTTCCCAAATTACTTCTAAGGTGTGAAGCATCTATTTTCTTTGTCATGTGCGTTTCTACCAAACCAGTGTAAATTCTCAAAGACTCAAGCTGAAGGGCTCCACTTGGGCCTGCTCCTGCAAGGGTTTAAAGAGGCAGAAGGATCATGCCCACCTACAGCTGGTACCCTGCTTCTAGATCATCTCTGGGTACCTGGTTCCCTAGAGTCTCCTGTCCAGCATGCTGAGTGGCTTCCAGGTCCCCGTGCGGCTCTCTTCTCCCGGTGCCTCTAGGGGACAAGGGAAGCCACGTGACCCTAGGGCGTGGGAGCTGTGTAGGGACCCAAGAGAGCATGCCATGTCCCCTTTAACTGTGTACCCCGAATTCTCTTATCTCCGCCTGATCCTGCCCTGAGGAGGGTGCTAGGAAAAAAATGAGGAAGAGTGCTGGGAGTCAGAGAAAGAGGTGGCAGAGAGGGAAGTAAGTTCCCGTGTTCAATTCTCAGCCCTGTCATTGGACTCAGACTATTCACTACCCCCAAGGCCAGGATCCTCCACTCTGTCCCCTCTGTTACTGAAGATTCAGAGCTACTGCTAGGATCTTCAGCCCCAGAATATGTTTGAGATTATGCAAATAAATACTAAAGTATGGCTATTTTCATTTGCTTTAGTGTTGCAAGAACTGTCATCAACGTAATAAGCCTTTTCAAATTTTGAGTCCAGTGACCAAAATTTTCTTAATAAAAGCATTATGTTTCTGCTTATCTTTATAAAAACCAACCTGACTATAGGTACGGGTGATTATCAGGTAAGCAAATTCCCTTGTAAAGCTACACTGAAGAGGAGGGTTTATAGCAATACTTCATCATCCAGGTCAAACCCTTTTCTTGTTTTGTTTTTTTCATGATTATAGTATGACTTTCCATCACTACGGTGATGGCAAGCAAAGCAGGTCAATTGTCTCACTCTTGCTTCTGTGTGTCATCAACACAGACAACTCTCAGGCAATGGCACTCCTACCTTTTGGAAGAACTGAAACACTTCTCAAACGTGGGTGTGCTTCAGAATCACCTGGAGCACTTATTATATAGATGGCTGGATCCTACCTTCAGAGGTTTTGACTCCATAGATTGGGGTGGGGCAGAAAAATTTGGTTTTCTGACAAATTCTCAGATGATGCAGATGCTGCCAGTACAAAGCACACCTTGAGAACTACAGGTATCCCTCAGAGACACTGCGGTTTTGGTTCTAGACCACTGCAATACAGTGGATATCACAATAAAGTGAGTCATACAAATTTGGGGGTTTCCCAGTGCATATAAAAGCTATTTTTGCACTGTATTCTTAAGTGTGCAATAGTATTATGTCTAAAAGCCATACCTTAATATAAAAATACTGTCTTTCCAAAAAATGCTAACCATCATCTGATCCTTCAGTCATCTTTTTTGCTGGTGGAGGGTGTTGCCTGATGTTGATAGCTGCTGACTAATCAGGGTGGTGTTTGCTGAAGGTTGGGGTGGCTGTGACAATTTTTTTTTTAATTTATTTGGCTGCACTGAGTCTTAGTTGCAGTACACAACTTATCTTTCCTTCAAGTACGTTTTCTTTCTTTCACAACTTGGCTAAGTGTTTGGTGCAAGAGGTCTAGCTCTTGGCCTGCCTCAGGTTTTGACCTGCCTTCCTCACTGAGCTTCATCATTTCTAGCTTTTAATTTGAAGTAAAAGATGTGTACCTCTTTCACTTGCACACTTGAAGGCCATTGTAGGGTTATTAATTGGCCTAATTTTAATATTGTTGTGTCTCAGGGAATAGAAGGGCGTAAGGCTATGGTTTTTCCAGTAGTCATGTGTGGATGTGAGAGTTGGACTGTGAAGAAGGCTGAGCGCCGAAGAATTGATGCTTTGGAACTGTGGTGTTGGAGAAGACTCTTGAGAGTTCCTTGGACTGCAAGGAGATCCAACCAGTCCATTCTAAAGGAGATCAGTCCTGGGTGTTCATTGGAAGGACTGATGCTAAAGCTAAAACTCCAGTACTTTAGCCACCTCATGTGAAGAGTTGACTCATTGGAAAAGACTCTGATGCTGGGAGGGATTGGGGGCAGGAAGAGAAGGGGATGACAGAGGCTGAGATGGCTGGATGGCATCACTGACTCGATGGACGTGAGTTTGAGTGAACTCCAGGAGTTGGTGATAGACAGGGAGGCCTGGCGTGCTGCTATTCATGGGATCGCAAAGAGTTGGACATGACTGAGCAACTGAACTGAACTAAACTGAAGGAGAGGAAAAGAGACTGTGGAACGGCTGGTCAGTGGAGCAGTGAGAACACACACAGCCCCTGTCAATTAAGTTTATTGTTTAATGTGGGTGCAGTTTGCAGCACCCCAAAACAGTTACAATAGTAACATCAAGTTGGATCACTGATCACAGATCAATATAACAAATATATTGATACTGAAAGGTTTGAAATATTGCAAGAATTATCAAATGTGACGGAGACACAAAGTAAGCAAATAGTCGGAAAAATGGCACCAACGGACTTGCTTGTTACAGAATTGCCATAAACCATCACTTTATTTAAAAGGCATTATCTGTGAGGCACAATAAGGCAGAACATAATAAAAGGAGGTATGCCTATAGTGGAATAGAGGAATTGTTGACCCTTGCCGTAATTAATTACCTGAAAGTAAATTGGTCCATTTTATTTTTTTAAAAGTTTCTTTTATTGAAGTATAGTTGCTGCATGATATTATAGTAGTCTTGCCTGGAGAATTCCATGGGCGAAGGAGCCTGGCAGGCTATGGTCCATGGAGTTGCAAAGAATTGGACATAACTGAGCAACTAACACACACACACACACATTATAGAAGTTACAGGTGTACAATATGGTGATTCACAGTTTTTAAAGGTTATGTTCCGTTTATAGTTATTATAACATACTGGCCATATTCCCGTGTTACGCAGTTTATCTTTGTAGCTTATTTTATGCCTGACAGTTTGTACCTCTTAACTCCCTCTCCCTGTATTAGCCTTTCCCTCCCCACTAGTAACCGCTGGTTTGTTCTCTGTAAGTCTGCTTATTTTTGTTATAGTCACTAGTGTGTTGTACTTTTCAAGATTCCACATATAAGTGATATCACACAGTATTTGTCTCTCTTTGTTTGACTTTTTTCACTTAGTATGATAATCTCTAGGTCCATCCATGTTCTGCAAATGGCATTATTTCATTCTCTTTTATGGCTGAGTAGTGTTCCATTGGATATATAGGCACTACATCCTCTTTTTTTTGAGATTATTTTTTAAAACTAATTTATTTTAATTGGAGGCTAATTACAATATTGTGACACTATATCCTCTTTATGCATTCATCTGTTGATGGAAGTTAGGTTGCTTCCATATCTTGGTTTTTATAAATAGTGCTGCTATGAACATTGGGGTGCCAATGCCTTGAATTTAGATCTGAACACCTGAAGGGAGGAGTAACATACATAAGTAACTAAGGTATCTTCACCATTAAGCAGTCTTAGTTATTGCTTCAAATATCTTTCCTATGGTCCTGAATTCCAGATGTCTCTATCTTCTCTCTTCTAGCTCTTCTTTCTAAATTACTGTTTAAAAATTTTACACCTTTATTGAGATATATTTTACATACTAAACAAATCACCATCTAAATTATACATTTTAGTGTATGATTAAATGTTTTTTAGAATTTTTTTGCCTCCCATAAAAGAAACGGTATTCCCAGCGAACTTCCCTTGTGGCTTAGCTGGTAAAGAGTCCACCTGCAATGAGGGGGACCTGGGTTCGATCCCTGGGTGGGAAGATCCTCTGGAGAAGGGAAAGACTCCCACTCCAATATTCTGGCCTGGAGAATTCCCTGGACTGTATCATCCATGGGGTCGCAAAGAGTCAGACATGACTGAGTGACTTTCGCTTCACTCCCCACTC
>NW_011494870.1:259193-275915 GCF_000754665.1 Bison bison bison | reverse complement strand
TGCCATTCCCCTCATCACTGCCCAGTCCTAAACAACAACTAACCTTTTTCTCTTCATAGATTTGCCTATTGAGACATTTCACATAGATAGAATCATACAGTATGTGACCTTTAGTGACTAGCTTTGTTCACTTAGCATAATGCTTTCAAGATTCATTCATGTTTCTGTTGTATGGATATATAACATTTTGTTTATGAATTTTTCAACTGAAGGGTATTTGAGCTGTTTCTACTTTTTGGCTATTATGGAAAATGCTGTAGTGAACATTCATCAGCAGGTTTTTTTGTGGACATATATCTTATATGATGTATATACCTGGAGCCCCCTGAACATAGCTTTGGGGTTTTTTACACAATGCTGTGTGTACATACATGTCTGTCTCCTTCCAAAGGCTGAGAACTCTTTGCAGAGCAAAGACTTTTTTTTATCTTTATAACATCAACATCTAGTCATCTGCTTGGTATTCAATAAATGTTTGAATACATGAAAACAAAATACAGGAATGCCTTATAATTCTAAAAGGGAAATTGATGAGTGAAACAACTAATCAAGCCAAGATTGCCTCTGAGCAATATTGCCTCTTGCCTGTAAGCCTCCTGAAAAAGAAAAATTGTCCAAAACAGGTCTGCAATAGAACTTTCTGCATGATGTAATTTTCAACCTCCTTCTGGGAAGTAATTTGCATTCCTGATTAAATGCTTGAACAATTCTCTGATACTCTTAAATGATTAAGAATTGGGAAGTTAGCGTTTGTCCACCCAACTGACTGACTAATAGTCTTTGATCATACAATTTTTTTTTCTTACTGTCAATCTTTTCAGAGTGTTTGAAATAAAACTTTAACACATGCTTGTAAATAATTTGGGAAGTTCCTTCTAAAAACACAGTTTGTCTTAAGACTGTCTCTGAGCCTTCTCACTTTCATAACAATTTACATGTGAATGCAGGCTCTTATTTATTCTCTCTCTCCACTCCATCCTTCCTTCCCAGCCATCCCAGGCCTAGAAAAAGGCTGAGTCTAGGACAGTGGATGGTGGTACCATGTGAAGGAAGTGGGAAGTGGACAGATGGCTAGTATGAGTGTGGGGGTCTCATGCAATTATACACAGCAAGAGAGGAAAGGGGAGCTAACGCATCCTCAAAGGAGTGGAGACCAGTAGATGACCAGGGCACAGACCTTGTGGACTTGCTAAGAAGCTTGGATTCCATACACGTACCAATGGATTAAATTAACACTAACCAGGATCTTCTGAAATTCAGAAAAAAATATACTGCATGTGATTGAAGTTTTAAAAAGAAAGTATTCCTGTCAATCAGGATAGGCTAGGATGTGGTGAGCAGCGAACAGTTCCCAAATCTCAGTGGCTTAGAATATCTACAATTTTTTTTTTTTTGCTTATATCACATGTCCAAGCAGCAAGGTGAAGGCTCTGCTTCACATGATCCTCACTCAGGACCCAGGATAACAGAGGCTTCCCCATCTTATGATTCCATTACTCCAAGGTGTGTTACAACAGAAGAGAGAAAATAGAGAAACATAGCAGCAAGTAAGCAATTAATTCCAAGCAAATGATTCTTTTTGGAAGTGACAAAAGTCTCACATGTCTTTGGCCAGAGATTGCAAGGTCACACCCAACTTCAAGGCAGGCAGGAAAAGATAATCATTCCATGTTCCTGGAAAGAGAAAAGTACTTGAAATATTTCTGAAGACTGGGACTGTTTACCCCACATAGCTAACATGGAACAAAGACAGAATAGTCACTTCAGACCGTGGAGGATGTGCTAGATGGTGGTGAAAAGGATTTCAGACCTTCAGGATGGTGGTGTGAGGAGCTTGGTAGACCCTTTCTCCAATAAAATCACTGAATTGGTGAAAACTGTAACAACTATTGAAAGTCTGTGGAAATTGTCCCCAAAGCATCCAGCAAATACAGAAATATTTTTTTCAAGAAAATATCTTAGTAACTATTGAGAGTTGGTAGAATTGGAACCATGGCCTGTTCTCACCTCTTCTCCTTGCTCCATGTGATGAAAGCTCCGTTCCAAGAGAGAGTGGCTGAGAAGATGCAAGACGCAGCTCCTGGTCTCCCCGCTGCCCACCCTGCACCCCCAGCTCCTAGCTCAGGTTGGTGGTTTTGCTCTGGGAGGGTCAGACTGACTGTATCCTCTCCAGTCCTGTGTGCGGAGGTGCTGTCTCTGACAAGTATGAATGAGAGATCTGGGCTCCCTTTCTCCACTTCTCTTACTCATGTGGCGGGGGCTCTGTCCCAGGAATAAAAGGCTGAAGACACTGGGGCCTCAACCATCCCCTCCCAGGCCTACTTGTAGGGTGGACTTTCCATGTCAGATGGGCTAAGAAAAGAAGACCAAAGATTATCAGTTCCCAAGTAGAGCAGAGGTTTTGCTCCAGGAGAAGTGAATTATTGTCCCTCCCCCTAACTCTGGTACAGGGTTCTATCCCAAAGGAGAGGCAGGACGTGAAAATGACATTTCCTCCAAAGAGGGTGGTCGTTACTTGGAATAGAGCAGAGAAATTCATGCCGAAGGTCATTGCCAGAAACAATAGAAGTCTTGGTGGTTAGCAGTTAAAGAGTTGCTGATAGCTCAGCGATAGTAGAGCAGTAAGAAAAGTGGCAGGTTGAAAAGAGACAGCCAGCTAAGAAACCCTCCTGAGATTATACCACCGCAAGGAGTCTAGAGGGCTTCTGTTGTAGCTTGGTTGGTAAAGAATCCACCTGCAAATAGGAGACCATAGCTCAATGCCTAGGTCAGGAAGGTCCACCGGAGAAGGGACAGGCTACCCACTCCAGTATTCTTGGGCTTCCCTGGTGGCTCAGCTGGTAAAGAATCTGCCTGCAATGTGGGAGACCCGGGTTTGATCCCTGGGTTGGGAAGATTCTCTGGAGCAGGGAAAGGCTACCCACGCCAGTATTCTGGCCTGGAGAATTCCATGGACTGTATAGTCCATGGGGTCGCAAAGAGTTGGACACGACTGAGCGAACTTCAATTCACTTTCAAGGGTCTGGAAGGCTATTGTGCATGCATAGTGCTCAAAGGAAAAAAACTGTCAACCTAAAAGCTACCATCCAGAAATGATGGCAATTGTCAACATTGTTGGTGGGAATTTAAAAACTGGAGCAGCTGCTTTGGAAAACAGTTTGACAGTTCCTCAAAAAGGTAAACCCCTAGGTCTTTACACAAGAGTAGTGAAGGCACAGGCCACACAAAACATTGTACATGAATGCTAAGAGCAACGTGGTTCATAAACAGCCAGAAGGGGTACAAAATCCAAATGGCCGTCACATGTTAAGAGGATCTATGTGATATAGTCCTACAATGGAGTAGTGTGAGGCGGTAAAAAGAGAGGACATCCTGAAGCATGCTGCAGTGTAGGTGAGCCTTGAAAACACGATGCTAAGTGAAAGAAATCAGTCACAAAGGCCACATATTGTATGATTCCACTTCTACAAAATTTCCAGAATAGACAAATCCATAGTTGGTTGCCTCGGTTGGGAAATTCCGGAGGGAATGGAGAATGAGTGTGTATTAGCTTCCTATGGCTAGTGTAACAAAAAAATACCAACAAACTGGATAGTTTAAAGCAAGAGAAATTTATTCTCTCACAGTTCTGGAGGCTAGAAGTCCAACATCAAGGTGTTGGTAGGGCCACGTTTTCTCCACAGACTCTAGAAGAAGGTCCTTCTTTGATTTTCTGTCTCCGGGGGCCCCAGGCCCTCCTTCACTGTGGCTGTGGAGCTCCAGTTTCTGTCCCCATCTTCCCTCTGTGTCTGGCTTCCCATGCATTCTCCTCTCTGTGTATGTCAGTCTCCATATTCCCCTCTTCTTATAAGGATACTAATCAGATTTATTAGGGCCCACCCTAATGGTCTCATCTTAACTTGATTACATCTATAGACATAACCAAATAAGGTCACATTCACATGTTACTGGGGTTCATACTTCAATGTATCTTTTGGGGAATGTAGGGTTTCTTTTTAAAGGTGATAAAAATGTTCTAAAATTGGTTATGATGATGGTTGCACAGCTCCTTGACTATTCAAAAAAAACCCTGAATTGCAGATTTTCAGTGGATGAATTGTATGGCATGTGAATTATATCTGGTTAAAATTTTTTTTAAAAAATGAAAGAGATGGACTTTCCTGGCTGTCCAATGGTTAAGACTGTATAGTTCCAATGCAGGGGGGCACAGGTTCAATCCCTAGTCAGGGAACTAAGATCCCACATGGTGCAATGCAGCGGGGAAAAAAAGAGAGAGACATTCCCAGATTTCGAAAGGAAAAACAAAACAGAAAATTCATGATTAGCAGGCCTTCCTTAAATACTAAAGGAGGTTCTTTCAGCTGGAAAGGTAGGGGCATCAGTAATTCAAATCCACAGGGAAAAGAAGAGTTTCAGTAAAGGTAATTGCGTAGGTAATGAGAAAAGACAATATAATTACACATTTCTTTTTCTTTCTTCTTGCTGATATAAAAAGCAGTTGTATAAAAGAGAGGAACCTGCATATGCGCTTTCACTCATATGAAGCCAGAACGACTCCAGCATTTCTCCTGAATTTTAGCTGTTTACTTAGACTGGTTCTGTCCGGCTTCCAAGATGCTCCCAGCTACTGAGATGTCCTGGCGTTGCTCAGGGCTCATGGGATCTCGGCCTGTTGAATCGGGCATTATTCTACCAGCACCCCTCCTGAAATGGAAACCAAATAACTGTTTTTGTGATGTTTCTAGTTGCTTTTGATATCGGTGGGGCTTCCTTGATGGCCTGGGGTCACAAAGAGTCAGACACCACTGAGCATAGCACGCCCACATCCATCCTTGGTATTGGTGAAAAAACTACAGATGTTCTTTGCTGAAGGAAAAAAAATAAAGCTTATCTAAAAGCTAATCACCCTTTCTAAATGACAGAAATATTTGACTGGAGTTAAAAACTAAAGGTTAAGGATAAAGGTCCGTTTTCAGAGATTTAATCCCTTGGCCATGGTCCTGCCCTCTGTTACATGGAGAGATTTTCTAAAGCAAAGGTCAGCATCTGTCTGGGAAGTGACCAGTCTGCATATAATGCAGCCTCTTCTTTTCTTTTTTAAATGGCATCAATGGATTCCACACTTTTTTCATTAGCCTGGCTCTTGGGTATCTGGAGAGGAGAGTTATTGGCATCGTCCAAATTGGCGGCAGTTGTTCTGGATATTCTGTTGGGGTGTCTGATTGTGATGAGGATCCAGGGTATTTTTTCATCCAGAGAACAAGTGAGGCTATGCATTGGCCTGGGAGTTTTTTGATTCCCATGTTCTACTGCCATTTGTTCTAAAATCTAAAAGAATGCCAGTACAACTCTATCCTGAAATGGTTTGTATTAGCAGCAGAGGATCAAGGACTTGGCTTTCCAAACCCTGCTCTCTTACCTGTGCTTCCCTCTCCAAGCTGTTTAATGCACCTGAGTTGCTGCCACTGAAGGACCGTGGGGTGGAGGTGAGGCTGAAGTCGCAATTACCTTACCTCATGAGGGAACTCCATTCAGTTCAGTTCAGTCGCTCAGTCGTATCAGACTCATTGCAATCCCATGGACTGCAGCACACCAGGCTTCCCCTGTCCACCACCAACTCCTGGAGCTTGCTCAAAGTCATTTCCAGCGAGTCGGTGATGCCATCCAACCACCTCATCCTCTGTCGTCCCCTCCACTGGTCCTCCCCAACAAGAGGAGCCGTCTCCTGAGGGACCATCAGAGTGCAGTGGGGAGGCCCAAGGACAGCAGGGCTGGAGGAGGAATTTGGTGTCTGGGGATCTGCGGATCCTGGTGGAAGTTTGAAGCTACTCATGCTCTCTGAGCCCTAAAAGGCTAAGAGGGGTTGCAGAAAGGGTGAACTGAGTCTTTCCTGACCAAACTTAGGGACCTCTAGAGAGATTCCATTTCATTATTCCAAGAGGGAGCTGATGACAGGAACCATACTACTGGGAACGCTGCCATCACTGGCAGTCTAGTCACTAGACTTGGGCACAGGGGGCTTGCAGAGAAGAACTATTGAGCTGGCTGAGCCCCAGGCCAGGGAAAGAGCCAGCAGTCAGGAATCAAGGACTTGGCAGGGCTGCTCCTTCTGGCCTCTCTGAGGGAGAACCCGTCCCCACTTCTCCTCCCAGCTTCCTGGTGGTCCTTGGCTGGCAGATTTATCAGGCAGTCCTGCCCCTTCTTCCCTGCATCTTGGTGTGTCCTCCTCTTACAAGGTCCTCTAACTGGAGTTGGAGCCTCCCATTAATCCAGTGTGATCTTATCTTGATTCTTAATTATATCTACAGAGGCACTACTTCCAAATAAAGTCAAATTCTGAGGTAGACATAAATTTTGTGGGGATACTGTTCCACTGACTAGGGTAGGGAAGAGCTTTCTGACGGGTTTGTAGGGAGGGAAACCAAAGCAGAGAAGAAAACGAACTTGTTCAGGAGGAGTGCCAGGAGCACTCCTGACACAGAGACGTCGGTGCTACCGAGGACTCCCCACATGGCTCCGGTGGCCTCCCACGATCACAAGTGGCCCATGGGCAGATCACCTCAGCTCTGGCCACTGTATGGAAGGGCAACAGGGCAGAGCATGGAAAGGCCTGGCAGAGGGCATTGTGAGATGCCAGGAGGATAAAGAGGCACTTTGTGGGCCCCATGGGTTGTGAGAAAGCTTTGTACCTGTAAGTCGGGGGAGTTTGGGGTTGAATAAGGATACATTTTTATGCTTGGTGACTGAGAAGCTGATTTGACATTTGGAAAAAAAGCAAATGAAAATTGCTGAGGGATCAGGCATTGCTAGTATTTCATTAAGAGCAGGAAGAATCCTGGCCCAGCTTCTCCTGAAAGGTGGATTGATGGGGGTGGGGGGTGCTCAGGAAAGGGTTTGCGGATGGAACCTTAGAGATGGGGGCTGAGAGAAGTGAGAGTTCCTCAGGCCAGAGATGGTGCGCAGGGAGGGAGCACCCGGGGACATCCGGAGGCAGAAAAGGCTGGGGTTTGTGCACGGGTGCAGGAAAGAGCATGTGAAGGCAAAAAGGAGGTGAGATGTCACTTTGGCTGAATTCTGCAGGAAGAATTCAGGCCATCCTGAAGTAAGAGCTCTTAGTCCCTGCTTTTTCTTTTCTAAAATTGCAATGAAATATACACAGCATGAAATGTACCACTGTAACCATCTCCAAGGGCACAGTTCAGGGCATTAAGTCCATTGTTGGGCGTGTTCCTTCCTGTCACTCGCGGGGAGTGGAGGGCAGTGGTGGGGACATAAGTGTTGACTGTGGGCAGCAGAAGGATCCTGTGAGGAGCCTGCCTGGGGTCTTGGGTGAGGGGATGAAAAAGTTGATCCTCCCCAACTTGTTCTACAGATAAGTGAACTTTCCAGAACACGGGAAAGCAGGGCAGAGACACCATTCAGAAGCAAATGGGTACTGAGTTCTACTTTTTCCCCTAGAGGAGGTAGCCTTGCTAATGCCACATTTGCTTCAAAAACCTGGGAGAAGCCCTGAAATTGATAAACAGTCTACATACAGAAGCACCCGGATTTCTTTAGTATCTTTACAACAGTAAAATACTCCAGTAAGTTGAAAAGGTATTTGAGCACAGTTCAGTTCATTTTAGTCACTCAGTCGTGTCGGACTCTTTGCGACCCCATGAATTGCAGCACACCAGGCCTCCCTGTCCATCACCAACTCCCAGAGTTCACTCAGACTCACGTCCATCGAGTCAGTGATGCCATCCAGCCATCTCATCTCTGTCGTACCCTTCTCCTCCTGCCCCCATTCCCTCCCAGCATCAGAGTCTTTTCCAATGAGTCAGCTCTTCACATGAGGTGGCCAAAGTACTGGAGTTTCAGCTTTAGCATCATTCCTTCCTAAAAAATCCCAGGGCTGATCTCCTTCAGAATGGACTGGTTGGATCTCCTTGCAGTCCAAGGGACTCTCAAGAGTCTTCTCCAACACCACAGTTCAAAAGCATCAATTCTTCGGTGCTCAGCTTTCTTCACAGTCCAACTCTTACATCAATACATGACCACTGGAAAAACCAAAGCCTTGACTAGACGGACCTTTGTTGGCAAAGTAATGTCTCTGCTTTTTAATATGCTATTTAGGAGTAAGCATCTTTTAATTTCATGGCTACAGTCACCATCTACAGTGATTTGGGAGCCCCAAAAAATAAAGTCTGACACTGTTTCCACTGTTTCCCCATCTATTTCCCATGAAGTGATGGGACCAGATGCCATGATCATCTTCTGAATGTTGAGCTTTAAGCCAACTTTTAACTCTCCACTTTCACTTTCATCAAGAGGCTTTTTAGTTCCTCTTCACTTTCTGCCATAAGGGTGGTGTCATCTGCATATCTGAAGTTATTGATATTTCTCCCGGCAATCTTGATTCCAGCTTGTGCTTCTTCCAGCCCAGCATTTCTCATGATGTACTCTGCATAAAAGTTAAATAAGCAGGGTGACCATATACAGCCTTGATGTACTCCTTTTCCTATTTGGAACCAGTCTGTTGTTCCATGTCCAGTTCTAACTGTTGCTTCCTGACTTGCATATAGGTTTCTCAAGAGGCAGGTCAGGTGGTCTGGGATTCCCATCTCTTTCAGAATTTTCCACAGTTTATTGTGATCCACACAGTCAAAGGCTTTGGCATAGTCAATAAAGCAGAAATAGATGTTTTTCTGGAACTCTCTTACTTTTTCAATGATCCATCGGATGTTGGCAATTTGATCTCTGGTTCCTCTGCCTTTTCTAAAACCAGCTTGAACATCTGGAAGTTCACAGTTCATGTATTGCTGAAGTCTGGCTTGGAGAATTTTGAGCATTACTTTACTAGCGTGTGAGATGAGTGCAATTGTGCGGTAGTTTGAGCATTCTTTGGCATTGCCTTTCTTTGGGATTGGAATGAAAACTGACCTTTTCCAGTCCTGTGGCCACTGCTGAGTTTTCCAAACTTGCTGGCATATTGAGTGCAGCACTTTCACAGCATCATCTTTCAGGATTTGAAATAGCTCACCTGGAATTCCATCACCTCCACTAGCTTTGTTTGGCCCACAGATGCTTTCTAAGGCCCACTTGACTTCACATTCCAGGATGTCTGGTTCTAGGTGAGTGAGCACACCATTGTGATTATCTTGGTCGTGAAGATCTTTTTTGTACAGTTCTTCTGTGTATTCCTGCCACCTCTTTTTAATATCTTCTGCTTCTGTTAGGTCCATACCATTTCTGTCCTTTATTGAGCCCATCTTTGCATGAAATGTTCCCTTGGTATCGCTACTTTTCTTGAAGAGATTTCTAGTCTTTCCCATTCTGTTGTTTTCCTCTATTTCTTTGCATTGATCGCTGAGGAAGGCTTTCTTATCTCTTCTTGCTATTCTTTGGAACTCTGCATTCAGATGCTTATATCTTTCCTTTCCTCCTTTGCTTTTTGCTTCTCTTCTCTTCACAGCTATTTGTAAGGCCTCCCCAGACAGCCATTTTGCTTTTTTGTATTTCTGTTCCATGGGGATGGTCTTGATCCCTGTCTCCTGTACAATGTCATGAACCTCAGTCCATAGTTCATCAGGCACTCTATCAGATCTAGTCCCTTAAATCTATTTCTCACTTCCACTGTATAATCATAAGGGATTTGATTTAGTTCATACCTGAATGGTCTACTGGTTTTCCCTACTTTCTTCAATTTCAGTCTGAATTTGGCAATAAGGAGTTAGTGATCTTAGCCACAGTCAGCTCCTGGTCTTGTTTTTGTTGACTGTATAGAGCTTCTCCATCTTTGGCTGCAAAGAATATAATCAATCTGATTTTGGTGTTGACCATCTGGTGATGCCCATGTGTAGAGTCTTCTCTTGTGTTGTTGGAAGAGGGTGTTTGCTATGACCAGTGCATTTTCTTGGCAAAACTCTATTAGTCTTTGCCCTGCTTCATTCTGTATTCCAAGGCCAAATTTGCCTGTTACTCCAGATGTTTCTTGACTTCCTACTTTGTATTCCAGTCCCCTGTAATGAAAAGGACATGTTTTTTGGGTGTTACTTCTAAAAGGTCTTGTAGGTCTTCCTAGAACTGTTCACCTTCAGCTTCTTCAGCATTACTGGTTGGGGCATAGACTTGGATTACTGTGATATTGAATGGTTTGCCTTGGAAACAAACAGAGATCATTCTGTCGTTTTTGAGATTGCATCCAAGTACTGCATTTCGGACTCTCTTGTTGACCATGATGGCTACTCCATTTCTTCTAAGCGATTCCTGCCCACAGTAGTAGATATAATGGTCATCTGAGTTAAATTCACCCATTCCAGTCCATCTTAGTTCGCTGATTCCTAGAATGTCGACGTTCACTCTTGCCATCTCCTGTGTGACCACTTCCAATTTGCCTTGACTCATGGACCTGACATTCCAGGTTCCTATGCAATATTGTTCTTTACAGCATCAGACCTTGCTTCTATCACCAGTCACATCCACAGCTGGGTATTGTTTTTGCTTTGGCTCCATCCCTTCATTCTTTCTGGAGTTATTTCTCCACTGATCTCCAGTAGCATATTGGGCACCTACTGACCTGGGGAGTTCCTCTTTCAGTATCCTATCTTTTTGCCTTTTCATACTGTTCATGGGGTTCTCAAGGCAAGAATACTGAAGTGGTTTTCCATTCCCTTCTCCAGTGGACCACATTCTGTCAGCCCTCTCCACCATGACCCGCCCATCTTGGGTTGCCCCAGGGGCATGGCTTAGTTTCATTGAGTTAGACAAGGGTGTGGTCCTAGTGTGATTAGATTGACTAGTTTTCTGTGCTTGAGCACAAGTTCTTCCCAAATACATGAGCATGCTTAGATGAAAAGAGGATTTGTTGTGTGTCTGAAAATCGAACTTCACTAGCTGTCCTCTGTTTTCATTTGATAATCATATTCTGATGAAGCTTTGATATCTGGGCTAATTAAACCCGGACGTAGGACAACCGTCTGCAGTTGTGGTGGGTTCTCTTTCCACCAGCCCACGACCCCGCAGAAACACTGCAGACATGTGGTCGGCCCACCTCTAGCCCCCGACTCTGCAGTGTCACAAATGCCACCAAGACAAAGCACTCATGGCTCCAAATACCCCTCAGGCCACATGGAGTTCCTGGGAGACCCCTCTTCTCCCTTCAGAGCTATCCACGTGGATCTGATTTCACCTACAGAAAGTGGGTAGTAGTTGATGAGGACAGTATGGGCCAGCCTGGTGCCCCCAGAGGCAGTCACCCTGTCCCCACAGCCCTATCTAGGACATACTCTCTGAGAATTGCAGGGTCAGAGTGCTAGAAGAGGCTCCTCAGAGCCAAGGATAAGGGATTCCTCAGGAAATCTGGGGTGCCCTGCTCTTCTTAATGCTGCTCCCAGGCAGAAATGCTTGTGGGTTTTCACTGCAAAAGGAAAACAACAACCTAATATGCATCCAGGATTAAAACCACCGTTTCAAAAGCGCATCATTAAAATAAGCTGTGACCCAAATATTTGTTGTGGTGTGTTTAAGAGTTTTTCAAGCTAGTGAAAAGAACGGAAAAAGTGAAACACCGAAAAAGTAAAAAAAAGGAAGAAAGAAAGGAAAAAACACCCCAGAGCAAGGAATGTTTTTGGATGACTCTCCGGGAGTTGTGTGGCAGGCTTTTTTTTTTTTCTTTCAGAAATGTAGGTTCAGTGTGGAGGCAGGACCATTGCAGAACTAGATGCAGGGCATCACCGGAGCATGGTTTTGACAGTTTACAGGCTGGAGTGTCTATAGCCCAGATACGTGTGCGTTTGAAATGAAAGGTGCACCAGTGGGAAACATGGTGTTCAAGTCAGCACAAGGAGTAGGACGACCTCACACAGCTCCTCGGATGCCATGGGAGCTGGCTGTGCTCTTGGGCGCTTTTTTGCACACTGGTAGGGCCTTGCCTGTCAGCTGCCCAGAGCTGGCTGTTAGAGCATCCGGGAAGTCACATGGACAGCTTGGAACATGGACAGCTCGCCTCAGTCCCATTACCACTCGTTTCCTTACGGCTAATGAAGACAACTTAACCTCTCTTGTCAATTTTTGTACACTTCAAAGGACATGCCAATAAAATTTGAATTTATAGAGCCCTGTCCTCCAAGTGGTTAATATTCTACTGACCTGGAAAGTAGCAATAAGGATGTGCCTTCTACTAAATTCTTAACTCTCAAACCCTCTCTCTCACTCCTATTCACTAAACTTTCCTATCAAAGAGTGAGAATGTCTGGGTCTATTCCATATATGGTAACTGTGAGACAGACTCCAAGGTAAAAATCTGACCGCATGATTGACTGAAACTTGATGATTATAAAGCAAGCACCGCGTCTACTGTCAGCAGATGCAATCAGAGACGCCGTCACTAGGTGGCGCCTTGGGTCACAGTGGCGTGAACCATGTTGCCAGATTCCTACTCATTGCTGTCTGTGGGTTTTGATAAGCATGGAGACTAATCAGTGAAGCTTATTTTTTTCTATAAACATCACATTGATACTGATTTTTATATAAACCACCAACGACAATCTATCTGATTGTATTTCATTTTATTTTTCTTGTATAATGATATTCTTTAGAGGAAAGGTTATGTGGACTGGCGCCAGTGGTGGTCTTCAAAATGCACATTTCTAATTCTAGTTTCCCATATTCTGTGTTAAGAAGAAGACATGTATTCTCAAGTGCGTGGTAAATACCTGGAAGTCTTCCGTGTGGAAACAGTCACATCATGCTGGAGGCTTGGTATTATATAGTCTCTTACAGTTGTTTGCAACTCACTGTGGAAGAAGCTTACTTAATTCCAAGTTCCTATTTTATCTCTGAAGGCCCTTTCCTTCCTTTTTTTGAGAAGGGCTTGCCTATTGAATGCTGTATATTCCAAAACACTTCATTTTACCTTGGAGAAGAGCAGTTGGCAGGCAGAGGGTGAGGCTCTCCTAGTACCTAGGGTAATCCTGTCTAGTCTGGAGGGTTTCAGGCAACCACTACCCCAACTCCTTCCTCCTTTTAAAATGTAAATGTTGTACGTCAGCTGAGCATGGTGGTTGACTGTATAGACTTTGGGGCCAGGCACCCTGCACGCAAGCACCGTGGACTTGAATGGCTAGTCTACCATCTCTTCTCCCTAAGCTTTGGTTTATTTACTTATTAAATCAGGATATTCAAAGTATCAAATTTCATAAGTTTATTGTAGTGATCGAATGAGATAATGTTTATATAAGGTGGTCACATAATGGCTCAGTTTATACTAGTATTGATGTTATTTTGTAAGTTCATTTGTATTTATGCCCTATTTCCTTATGTAACACAGGGAGAACTACTGATAAGAATATATATCTTAAAAAAACTCAATGCCAGAAAAAGTTTGAGATAGAAGAGTGAGACTGGGGGAATATTAGAACACAGGTGTTTCAGGACATGAGTCCTCATCAACTTCTACTGAGTTACCTAGACTTTGCCTGAGCTTCCCATTAGCTGAAGTGAAAAAAGAATCAGGTTCACATGTATGATTCCCATAGACCACAAGGCAAAACCTGCCATTCCCTCAAGGAATCTTGATTGTTCTTGGCTCTTCTTTAAATTATGATTATTGATATAGTTGATTTACAGTGTTGTTAGTTTCTGATAGGGAGCAAAGTGCGATACATACACATACATGTTCTTTTTCAGGTTCTTCTCCCTGATACAGTAGGACTTTGTTGTTTATCTATGTTCTTAGTTCTTAATTCCAAAAATATGTCTTAATTCCTAAATAAGATATCATAGGTACTCCTTTCTTATAAGCGGAGGGAAAAGTAAACAGCAGTTGTGCTCACCAGAACTGTGAATAAGCCCATGTGGTAGGCAGAATTCTCAGATGGGCCCCAAGATTCACACCCCTGGTGTACTCACCTTCATAATCCCCTCCCCTTGAGTGTGGGCAGGACCATGATAGATGTCCCCCATGATTAAAGTATGCCACGTGGCAGGTGAAGATGTCCTTAATGAGCTGACTTTTTAAAGGTTTGTATTTCTTCATTTGCGGCTGTGCTGGGTCATTGTTGCTGCGAGGGCTTTTCTCCAGTGGCAGCAAGCAGTGGCTCCTCTCTAGTTGTGGTGCATAGGCTGCTCATTGTGGCGACTCCTCATTGCAGAGCACAGGCTCTAGGTGCGTGGGCCTCAGTAGCTGCAGCCCATGGGCTCAGTAGCTACGGCTTACAGGCTCTAGAGCACAGGATCAGTGGTTGTGGCACACAAGCTTAGTTGCTCCCCAGCTTACGGGATCTTCCCAACTCAGGGATTGAACCCATGTCTCCTGCATTGGCAGGCAGATTTTTTACCACTTGTGCCACCAGGGAAGCCCCCTAATGAGTTTAAGTTAATCAAAGGGAAGATTACCCTGGATGGCCTGCCCAAATCAGCCTATTGGAAGTCCTAGAGGCAGGGAGATTGTCCTGCTGGCCGTGAAGAAGTGGCTGCCATCTGTGAGAGGGCCACGTGGCTGGGACCTGAGGCAGCCCCTAGGAGTTGAGAGTGACTTTCAGGGGGCAGCCATCAAGAAAACTAGGACCTTACTTCTATCATCACAAGGAACTGAATTCTGCCAACAACTTAAATGAACTTGGATGGACATCCTGAGCTCCAGATGACCACGTAGCCCAGCAAACATGTTATTTCAATCTTATGAGACCCTAAGCAGAAAACTCAGTCACCCTATGCCTGGGTCCTGGCCCACAGAAACTGCAAGATAGTAACAAGAGATTGTTTTTAGCTGCTAAGTGTGTGGCAGTTTTTCATGCAGCAGTGGGAAACTAATTCAGATAATATGGCTGAAGTCTACATAGCCTTTGGATAGATTCGGAAATAAAGCCTAGAACATCTAAGGTTATTTCCAAGCTGAATTTAATATAATATTAATAGAGGGAGATGTTACAAGATGTGCCATGAAAAAAAGTCTTCTTCTGAAGACCCTAACTGTTCACATCAGAGAGAAGGCCTTTGTTCTTCTGGTGGGACAGGGTCAGGTTCTTGGGTTGTGAGCAACAGGACCGAGCTGGCCTATGTAAGCCCAAGAGAGTTATGGAAAGCTATAGTGGAGGTCATGGAATCAAGGAGAAGGCTGAAAAAACAGTCACAGAGTGGGCAGAAACCCAGAAACACCTGGGCTCTCACTACCAAGAAAATCCCTGATGAAGCTCTTGCTCCCCAAATAAAAGAATTTAACCTGTTCCTTTCCTCTGTGTCTACTGCTATCATATAACTTCTGCTCCAGGCTGATGGTCTGTGCCAAGTGTGAATGGCCTGACCCTGAGCCACCAGAGAGCAGGACCCCTGAATCAGCAGACCTGCTGGGACCCACAGGATAGCTCTCCCCAACCCAGGACCACTGTTGCCAGAGGGAGGGAGACTGCAAGGTGGACCATCCAAAAGCTAAGGGGATTCACAAAGTAGGCTTGAACTTGTAGATGTGGGGTAGAATCTTAGTTCTTCTCCCTTTCAACTGAATATTAGAGGAAAGCAGAAGTCACTCTTGTAAGAAATGGTCTGGAATTCGGAGCCTCTAAACCGCAGAGCTGCAGAAGAGTGGGCTGAGAAGGTGGACAAGGAATCGAGGGGTGGAGTCTCTGAGGTGGTAGGGAGCTGCACGGGGCAGCCCTGTCCTGTGCAAACCAAGGTTGTGAACAGTTGGATGCTCTGGGTGAGGGATGGAGAAGCTGAGCTTTGTGCCTGAGCAACTGAGTATAGATGTTGAACCGTGAAGACATAACCCTTGGAGGTTAGCAGAAATTGTGGAAGAGCTTCTGGCTTTCACAGGCAATGGAACCTGCCGGGGTCTGAGCCAGTAAGACCCCATGAGAAAATGGCTGCTGCTTTAGCTATGTTAGTTTGGCATGTTGTATATCCTAAATCTCTTCAGAAATTCGTAATAGGCAGGCCCATTGAAGAGTCTCTGTTTGGGCAGTTTTACTTAATGTTATTCAGTTTGTTGTGGTTCTGTTTGTTGCTGCAGGCTTTTCACTGCTACATTCAGTAAGTTGTCACTAAATGCTGCATTTGTGAATGGAGTCCTGCCGTGGTTTCAGGGATTTTTCCCCTAGCATGCATATATCCATTCTCATGTTAAGTGTTCTCATGAAATTCCAGTTTAAGAATTGAGTGTGCACAGTTACACAATTTCAGGCACTGTTGTATCCTATTAACACACATTGTCCCTTGATTTAATATATTCTGTCAGTATTGACTAAGGTAATGATTTTCACGTGTTCATTTATTCATTTATTCATTCCAGCAACACAGATGTGCCAGCCACTGCTTTGAGCACTTGGGGCACATCGATGAGAAAAAGAGACCAAGATCCCTGCCCCCTTGGGATTCACGTGATACCCACACGTGTGTACATGTGCATGCACACACGCACACACACACACACACACTCTAACTTCTCAGAAGTCCTGCAGTTTAAAAAAAAGAAAAAGTGGGTGATTGTTTCAGACCTTGTCCTAAACTTAATTGGACAAACTTTTGTGTGTGTACTCATAACATTTTGTAGAGTCATGGTCTGTATAATATAGCCCTCTGAGAAATCCTTTACAAAGGTATAGCCAGATGGTGTGTACTTCAGAAAAAAATATCCATAAATATCATTTGTTTCAACATTTAATAAGAGATAGCAGGGAGATTACCGATAAATCCTCCACCAGGTTCTGGAGTGCAGATCTTCTTTGCTGCTGCTTAAAGTCACAT
>NW_011494870.1:257163-259093 GCF_000754665.1 Bison bison bison | reverse complement strand
CACATCTGTATGCTTCCATGTCCAGTGAGAAGGTGACTTTGGCCAATACTGAGGCCCCATCTGGAAGCTTCCCTGGTGGCTCAGATGGTAAAGAATTTGTCTATAGTGTGGGAGACCCAGATTTAATCCCTGGGTCAGAAAGATCCCCTGGAGAAGGAATTGACAACCCACTCCAGTAACCTTGCCTGGAGAATCCCAGGGACAGAGGAGCCCAGTTAGTTACAGTCTCTGGAGTCGCAAAGAGTCAGACACACTGAGCGACTAGGTGATGAGGTCCTATCTGGGACTGCTGCTTGACTAGATGTCAGTCCCTCACCCACTGGCAGGACAGGGATATTTTCAAGGAATTCTGGATCAAACAGTGTTGTGGTCAGATGTGCTGGTCTTCATCTCTTCCTGGACTGTGACTCTCAGATCAGGATCTGTAGATTTATATCCACCTTCTGAGGGACCCAGCATGACATGTAGCATGTAGTAAGCACACAATCCACTCAGTTGACCTTAAGGGACCACATCCAGTCCTTTACACAAATATCTACCACCTCGATGTGCTCAGCTGATTTCTCAGTTGGAAGTTTTGGCAAGAAATATGGAACTTGGTTAAGCGTCTGTATTACTGTGTGATGCTTGAGGATAAGGTACTTTGCATTGACCCCAACAGTTTTCCTTATTTCCCCAGTTAATGCAAAGAATCTCATGTCATTGCTTGGAAGGGTAGCTGAGTGGCTTTGGACAATGTTGGCACAATTGACCTGAGATGGAATAACCTGAGGTCTGGAGCTCCCAGGATTACTAATGAATGTGTCATCAGGGAGGGAAGATAGTCTGGGCTGATACCATCTTTTGGAGGTATCTGCTTGTGACCTTGTGTTTGGGGGTAGGGTCTGAATCACTCTGAGGGGCACAGAAGGGATTTCTAGAATTATGCCTGGGCCTAAGATGGCTTGGAAAGAGAGCAATGCCCAGATACAGCTCTGGCCCCATGTCAGGGGGAGAATTTCATTCCTTAATGTTTCTACTTTCACTTTCATCAAGAGGCTTTTTAGTTCCTCTTCACTTTCTGCCATAAGGGTGGTGTCATCTGCATATCTGAGGTTATTGATATTTCTCCCGGCAATCTTGATTCCAGCTTGTGTTTCTTCCAGTCCAGCATTTCTCATGATGTACTCTGCATATAAGTTAAATAAGCAGGGTGACAATATACAGCCTTGATGTACTCCTTTTCCTATTTGGAACCAGTCTGTTGTTCCATGTCCAGTTCTAACTGTTGCTTCCTGACCTGCATATAGATTTCTCAAGAGGCAGATCAGGTGGTCTGGGATTCCCATCTCTTTCAGAATTTTCCACAGTTTATTGTGATCCACAGAGTCAAAGGCTTTGGCATAGTCAATAAAGCAGAAATAGATGTTTTTCTGGAATATCTTGCTTTTTTGATGATCCAGCGGATGTTGGCAATTTGATCTGTTTCCTCTGCCTTTTCTAAAACCAGCTTGAACATCAGGAAGTTCACGATTCATGTATTGCTGAAGTCTGGCTTGGAGAATTTTGAGCATTACTTTACTAGCATGTGAAATGAATGCAATTGTGTGGTAGTTTGAGCATTCTTTGGCATTGCCTTTCTTTGGGATTGGAATGAAAACTGACCTTTTCCAGTCCTGTGGCCACTGCTGAGTTTTCCAAATGTGCTGGCATATTGAGTGCAACACTTGCATAGCATCATCTTTCAGGATTTGAAATAGCTCAACTGGAATTCCATCACCTCCACTAGCTTTGTTTGTAGTGATGCAGATGGTGACTGCAGCCATGAAATTAAAAGACGCTTACTTCTTAGAAGTAAAGTTATGACCAACCTAGATAGCATATTGAAAAGCAGAGACATTACTTTGCCAACAAAGGTCCATCTAGTCAAGGCTATGGTTTTTCCTGTGGT
>NW_011494870.1:245447-257063 GCF_000754665.1 Bison bison bison | reverse complement strand
GACTCTTGAGAGTCCCTTGGACTGCAAGGAGAGCCAACGAGTCCATTCTGAAGGAGATCAGCCCTGGGATTTCTTTGGAGGGAATGATGCTAAAGCTGAAACTCCAGTACTTTGGCCACCTCATGCGAAGAGTTGACTCATTGGAAAAGACTCTGATGCTAGGAGGGATTGGGGGCAGGAGGAGAAGGGGACGACAGAGGATGAGATGGCTGGATGGCATCACTGACTCGATGGACGTGAGTCTGAGTGAACTCCGGGAGTTGGTGATGGACAGGGAGGCCTGGCGTGCTGCGATTCATGGGGTCGCAAAGAGTCGGACACGAGTGAGCGACTGAACTGAACTGAACTGAATGTTTGTTCTTCAGCTTAGCCTTGGATGTATCTGCCTGGCTGGTGTTACTGAATTAACTGTTGAATCTAGCATTTCCTTCTCTTTGCCTTTTTTACATGAGTAGGAGGGAGGATCTTTTTTGGAGCTGCCTTAAAGAGATCTCCCCCTCTTCCTATGGCATCTCTTGAATGTCAGCAGTGCCCCAGGAAGAATATGGGGACTTGTACCTACTCCAGGGCCAGCCTACTTGTCTTGGATTTCAGGGTCTCTGGAAATGTCTGGTCTGGGACACAGCATAGACTTAAAAAAAACAAACAAAAAAAACAAAGAATGTAATATGGTACCTTGGGAACAGGGGCAGAATAAAATCTATTTTATTGTCTGCTTAAGGAAGTAAAGAAGGGAAAAAAAAAATGGGAACATTCTCTAAATGTTGTGAAAAGGAGTCTGTATCAGAAACAATTCTGGCTTTTTCCACTGGGTGGTGTTTTTGTTTAATTTTATTGTATCCCTTCAGTCTCAGGGCAGGCAGGTTCTTAATCCAAATTAGTTCTGGGCGTTGCCCTAGGAAAATTTTGAAGTCTTGGGGAAATTTACTTAGGTGTAATTATCTTGCTTTTTACATATAAATACATTTACTTTTTACATATAAATACATTTACATATAAATACATTTACATTTAAATACATATACATATTTATATATTTTTAGAGGATCCTTCTATGTCCTATTTGCCTATTACCATCATTCCCATAAAGACGAGAAACTCTAGGATAAAGACAACGTTTTTTCCATAGTTGTAGACTCATCCCAAGCATTGGGTCTGGCAAAGAGTGGGTGATTCATAGTGATGTGGCCACTGATTGAATGAAGGAGGGAGTGGAAGCTGCAGCAGAGTCCTCCTTAGATGCACTTGGGAATTATCCGTCTCTACCAGGGCCGGCAAACATTATCTGTAAAGGGTCAGCGAGTGGTTTTGTGGACCATAAAGACTCTGTTGCAACAACGTGACACTGCCTTTGTAGCTGTGCCATCAGCCCAACAGTGTGACAGGGTGTGGCTATGTCCTAATAGAACTTCATTTACAAGAAGAGACAGAGAGCTGGACCCGGCCCATATGGTGTTGACCTTGGTTCATACAAAAGCACACACGGGCACCTGCAGACCTTGATGATCTCTGTGACAAAGAGGGAGTCTGTGAGTGGCAGAGACAATGCTGTGTGTTGATCATATCTCATGTCACCTTCCACCAGAGCACAAGAAGAACATCCCCTAGGCTCCTTTGCAGTTAGATGGTGTCGTGTGACGAGTTCTAGCCCGTGAACTGTATGTCTGCCGTGTTCAGACCTGCCCCATGAAACGTCTTGCCTACTGCTCCATGTTCTCTTCCTCCACCCGCCTACTGGGTGCAGAGGATCCAGTGTGGGCCTGGGAGTTGAAGCCACTTGATGGAGGAAGCCTGGGTCCCTGGATAACTGCATGAAACAGAGTCCTCCCCACTACCACCCTTGCTGCATGGCTGGGAAAGAGTGTAAAATAAACCTGTGTGTGTTGTAAGTCCATATACTGAAACTGAGACCATTAGCTTGCTCTCTCTGGTATTACCATATTTGGGCTCAGATATAGATAAAGACACTGAAAAATAACTGCTGTGTGTATAGAAAGTAGTCATGCTGTTTCATTCTGAGAATCTGGGGCCTTGAAGAGAGATCCACTGGGAGGTAGGATGGGAGGATGGCAGAAATGAAATCAGAGGTGAGTGATTTTTTAAAAATCGTGCATGATCCACACTAACCCTTGTATCCCGGCTGTGGTCCATGCCTTCAGCTCATTGGTTTGTCTCTGTGCTGGTTCACATGGGTTTCTTGGAGCTAGCTCTGGACTTCTCCATTCTCACATTGCTCCTCTCTCTCTCAGATCAGATCAGATCAGTTGCTCAGTCGTGTCCGACTCTTTGCAACCCCATGAATCGCAGCATGCCAGGCCTCCCTGTCCATCACCAACTCCCGGAGTTCACTCAGACTCATGTCCATCGAGTCAGTGATGCCATCCAGCCATCTCATCCTCTGTCATCCCCTTCTCCTCTTGCCCCCAATCCCTCCCAGCATCAGAGTCTTTTCCAGTGAGTCAACCCTTCACATGAGGTGGCCAAAGTACTGGAGTTTCAGCTTTAGCATCATTCCTTCCAAAGAAATCCCAGGGCTGATCTCCTTTAGAATGGACTGGTTGGCTCTCCTTGCAGTCCAAGGGACTCTCAAGAGTCTTCTCCAACACCACAGTTCAAAAGCATCAATTCTTCGGCGCTCAGCCTCTCTCTCTATGGATGCATAAACTTTGATAGCCTCTAAGAGTGGATCAGAGAAGGCGATGGCACCCCACTCCAGTACTCTTGCCTGGAAAATCCCATGGATGGAGGAGCCTGGTAGGCTGCAGTCCTTGGGGTCGCGAAGAGTCAGACACAACTGAGCGACTTCACTTTCATTTTTCACTTTCATGCATTGGAGAAGGAAATGGCAACCCACTCCAGTGTTCTTGCTTGGAGAATCCCAGGGACGGGGGAGCCTGGTGGGCTGCCATCTATGGGGCCGCAAAGAGTCAGACACAACTGAAGCGACTTAGCAGCAGCAGCAGAATAGATCAACATCAAATCTTTAGAGGCCTAGCAAAATCAGTGTTTATTTCTAGGCCACATCCACCTCAATTCCATGGGAGCTGCTGGGAAATGGGCTGTGCTGCACACAGCCTGTGAGGGATCCAGGTCCCTTGTGCCTGGGGGCTCCCCTCCTCCCAGCCCTCATCGTCTTGTCCTTTCAGCTGAGAAATGGGAAAAGACAGAGTGAAGGAGGATTGCGTGGGAGGCTCGGAAAGTCAGCCCTGGTAGTGGTGTGCATCACGCCAATCCAAATCCCATCACTCAGAACACAAGTTATGTGACTGCAAGGGAGACTGAGAAATAGGGCCCGACCTATGTGTTCAGTAGGAAAATAAAACGGGATTGGTGGACCCATAGCAGTCTGTTAGTGTGAAAACACTGAACTCCAAATAACTAACTCTACAATATTTGGATCCAGCATATTCTGAAATTGAGAACTTGCCAGTGCTTTTTGTGTCTGTAAGCCTTTATTATGCCTTATTTTCTGGAAGGACCACAAATATAATCCGATATCAAAGAGAGACTTAAGATTTCTTGCTGCTGATTGTGATGCTATAGGAAGCCAGCAAGGTGAGCAAGGCATTTGTTTTCTCTTCGAGGTGGGTGGTGGAGGGCTGGGGGCTATCTTTTGTTGTAGGAGCCCCCCACCCACCTCACAGCACTGCTTCAGTGGCCTCTCTTCTTTTTCTGCTCCTCTTTCTCTGTAAGTTCTGGTCTTCCCACCATCTAGGCCCTGGCTGCAGTCATTCGGTTTTATGTGGGAAGGACCTGGGTGTGTCCTGCATAGAAGCTCCAGTCCCCCCAGCAGAGTCTGCTGAGGTAGAAACACAAAAGACACATCTTCCTCTTGCTTCTTTGAGCTGTTTCTCATAACCCAATTTTGGTGTGCTTAAAAAACTAAAAACTCTCAAGGGAGAGAGAGGAAGATGATGATAAGGATAGAACATCCTATCTTGCTATGTAACATGACCATATTATGTGATCACTGGGCACATGCAGTTAAACTGGCCTGAAACAAATGATTTTCTGAGAGGCAGTTTCCATTGGTCCAATATATACACTTTGGAGGGGTTACCGGATGCTGTTGGTAAATTACACCTTGAATATATTCAGCTACCTTGGGACCTGAGGGAGTTCGGGTGCTTTCCAAAGCATCTCAGGGGAAGGACTGTTCTGTGAAAGGTGATAAAGAACTGGTCTGCTCCCTGCACATTCACGGTGCCACCTCTGACAAGCAGTCAGGAATCCACATTCACGAATACGGGAAGGGCAGACACAGCCCTTCTCCTTATAAGCATCTGGCCACTTCTGGTGGGAAATCTTAGCCCATCCTCTCACTCATCCCCAGTTGAAATGTCTTTGATCTCTTAGCATGTATGTGTGGATCTGATGTATTAATAGTTATTCCAAAAGGCATCGGTGTAATTCTGGGATCCTCGAGGGCAGGGCCACGGTCTAGCATGGAGCCAGCATGTGCTGTGTGCATGGAATGATGGTAGAGTCTGGCTGCCAGCATCTCACTGAGTTTGGGACGTTCAGGTCACTGCAGCTGAGGCCTAAGTTGTTACCATCACCCAGACCTAAGATTATAGGGAATTTTTGCCCCTAAACAGAATTGAATGGGCCAGAATAGAGGATTCCTGGTTTGGTCAGGAAGTCAGAGGGCAATGAGGAATAATGGATTCATTGTAGGGATTGCACTGTATGTGGCTGTTAGAGCTGTGATGGTGTCAGAAGGCTACTGCCTCTGCATATCTGGTGTCTGGTCAGCAGGGCTGGTCGTCAGGAAGAAAAACTGGATGTGGAAGAGGCAGAGCAAAGATGAACCAGAACCAACAAAGGTAGTTTATTCCCCTGGGGATAAACTGGACCCTGCACCTGCCTCTCACATCTGTGCTGACGGTGCAGGGGAGTTGCAGCAGAAACTGGCGACCTTTGCTGTGAACCTGCATGTCTGTCTGCCCCAGGATGTGGACAAGCTGAAGGAGAAGGCCCAAGTAGGGTGCTGAGGGCCCAGCTGCTGCCCTTCTCCAAAAGTGAAGTTGACCAGAAGACTAGCCACAACGTGTGTACGTGTGTGTGTGTGTGTGTGTGTGTGTGTGTGTAGGAGGTGCGTGCCCCTTCAAGTGGAGCTCTGACCTTCGGAACATGACCACCGGCTTCTCCCGCCTCCCCTTCAGATTCCTCTTACAGCCCATTCAAACCCAGAATCATGCTGGGAAGCACTGCTGGGAAGTGTCATGACAGCTTCACCAGGTTGACACAGTACAGGGCCAAAGCTTCGACGTCCTAGCTGCATTATTTAGCACTCATTGTAGCTTTGGATGTTTGTGCCAGAATAATTTATGGCAGGACTCTTTGAAAAGAACTTTTTAAGTTAAACCCACTGAAGTTTAGACTGACATGAAGAGATAAAGTAACTTGCTTGGCCTTTCATGCCAACAGTTTGTGGCTAGTGAATTCTGTTCTTTATTTTTGTTGGAGAGAAGATAAGGAGAAAGAGGGCAAAGGTTGGAGTAGAAATAAAGGTTTCTTTTAATCTTGAATTGGATTAAAAAAAACTTACTTCCCATTCTGAGTGTGGTGGAAGACTGCCTTTCTACAGAATCTAGGCAGCTTTAGCCCCATGGTTAAATATTCAGATGCCTGCACCCTGAGTTGGGGCGGACAGCAAAGGCTAATGCAGAAGTGCATTCCTGTTGAAGCTGAGTTGCTAAAGAAATTGGAATTGGAACTTGATCAAAAGAAGCTAGAAAACCAATTTTTTAAATGTGTAATCTCAAATGGCCATTTTGATAAATATTCTAGGTGCTTGAGAAAAGTCTATCTTCTATAGTTATTTTAAATATAGAGCTCTACATAGGTCCATGGGGCTTCCCAGGTGACTCAATGGTAAAGAACACATCTGCCAATGCTGGAGATGCAGGAAATGCAGGTTTGATCTCTGGGTGGCGAAGATCCCCTGGAGAAGGGCATAACAAGTCACTCCAGTATTCTTGCCTGGAGAATTACATGGGCAGGAGCCTGGGGGGCTACAGTTCATGGGGCTGCAGAGTCAGACACAACTTAATGACTAAGCATCATGTGTCCATAAAGTCAAATTGCTGATCATTACATTTGAACTGTATATATCTTTACTGAATTTTTGTTTATTCTATCAGTTACTGAGAGATGTGTGTTTCAATTTCCTGTAAGATGAAAATTTGTCTGTTTCACCATTTAGCTCTAAGAGATTTTGTTCCTATATATTTTAAGCCTATATCATTAGTTGCATAGAACTTCAGTATATCTTTCTGAATCTTTTCGTCATTTGAAATATCTCTATCTCCAGTTATACTTTTAAAGTCGTCCCCACCCCCAGCTTTATTGAGGTATAACTGACAAGTAGACCTTAAAGTCCATTTTTATGATAATAGATTCCTCCTTCCTGTGGGTTGGAGGAACGTATCTTTGCATCTTTTTACTTGTTGCCTCTTTTCGAAGTTGTCTTATATTCTTATGCTTATTTTTGTAAGTGTGTTGGACACTCATGAAAAAGTAATTTGAGGGTGAGGAAGATGTTCTCTTCAAAAAGAAATCCCTTTTTCTTGTTGGGTGTCTGGAGACACTCAGTTTCTGAGATCGTGGTGATTCCAAGCTGAGTTGAAACTCCCTAAGAGCTACCCCTTGGATCCCAACCCAGAGCCGGAGGGCTTCCAAGGGCCTTTTGCTCTTGCTAAACCCAGCCACCCTAGTCCTGTAATGTTGAAAAGGGAGCTGCTCAACCTCACAACTGCTCCTTCAAGAGCAAGCTGAGCCCCAGGGAGGAAAGTTTCCTAAATGCTGTTCCAACTCCTTGGATGCCATTCTTCCCTGTATTCTGGCCCAGCAGTTACTTATTCATTAGTTCCCTGGTATTTTCAAGCACACTTTTGAAAATATTTTGTCCACCATTTCTAGCTGTCCTTCATGGAAGAGTTGATCCATATTTCCCAGTCTTCGTTTATCAGAGCGGAAGTTGTTTTTTATAGGAAAAAAAAATCCTTTCTCTAGCATAATTCACCAGCATTTTCTTTAGTATGCAATTTTTGAAATGCTTTCAAAGCTGATCATTATGCAACACTGAAATTTTTATTTCATAATTTTTGTTTAATAGAACATGTAGTATAGTTCTGGATCTTGATGTGAGATGTTAAAACAAGGAGGGGGGATTTTGTCAGTCAGAAATACTATGTTACAGGGAAGCTTCATTTTTAACTGTATATTTTAATCTCATTTGTTTTTAGAAAGCTTTTGAGGTTCATAGGCACTACAAATGACAGTAGGCTCTTGAAATATCATGCAATTAGGCTTTTATTATCTAGACCTGTGTTAATGAATATAGATTTCAGTGAAAACTCTTAAGTATCTGATGAAAGAACAGGAGCTCTGGTGTCCTGACGAAGGAGGCGACAATCTTCCCTATGAGTGAGCAGGCTCGGGGTCCTGCAGTGCTGGGTGATTAATGGTACAGGGACTCTCCCTGCGAGGACCTGGTGAGAACAGGGCTGCCCACTGGGCCCTGGATTCCAGCCGGAGGGGCTTGCTGGGCTCGACAGGGACTGTCACCGGGGCAGCCAGCCATCCTTGTGTGCAGTCAGCAAGGCACCACTTCATAAGCAGCTCCTTCCACTGTCACCCTGGGAATTTCTGAGTGAAACGCACATGTCGGACATCTGTTTTCAGTGTTCTTCTTTCTTCAGAGCAGTGGAAATGGTTTTGTTTGAGAAAGGAAAAGAGGAAAAGCCAGATATGAACTCAGTGTTTGAGAAACTGGTCATGTTTCTGTATCTGCTGAATTTGCTCCAATAATATTTACTTTTTTGTGATTTTTCTTTCCAAAGAAATGTATGAATTAGGCAATTTCAAATCAATGTGTTCCCCTAGCGTAGGGCTTTTGCATGAACTACAGACCCATTTTATTTATCTGCTTCCTAGTTTCTTCACTTAGATACCAGCCACCTCAGACTCAGCCTGTCTCCCACCCCAATCCTACCATTTCCCTAAATCTGACGCTCTGAGAACATTTCTTCCCTCTTTCCAGAAAGTCCCAACTACATGACACAAAACCATTCCCTGATCTAGATGGCGTGCACTGCAGAGGTGGTTTTAACAGGAACGTAAAAATGCTCACACTCTGTGTATAACACTATTTAACCAAGTCAGAGGGAAATCTGCCCAAAACTTCACTTAAAAAAATTTTTTTTTAATTAATCATTTTAATTGGAGGCGATTTACTTTACAATATTGTAGTGGTTTTTGCCATACATTGACATGAGTCAGCCATGGGTGTACATGTGTCCCTCATCCTGAACCCCCCTCCCACCTCCCTCCCCATCCCATCCCTCAGGGTCATCCCAGTGCACCAGCCCTGAGTGCCCTGTCTCATGCATTGAACCTGGACTGGCAATCTATTTCACATATGATAATATACATGTTTCAATGCTATTCTCTGAAATCATCCCACCCTCACCCTCTCCCAGAGTCCAAAAGTCTATTCTTTACATTTGTGTCTCTTTTGCTGTCTTGCATATAGAGTCATTGTTACCATCTTTCTAAATTCCACATATATGCGTTAATATACTATATTGGTGTTTTTCATTCTGACTTACTTCACTCTGTATAATAGGCTCCAGTTTCATCCACCTCATTAGAACTGATTCAAATGCATTCTTTTTAATGGCTGATTAATACTCCATTGTGTATATGTACCACAGCTTTCTTATCCATTCACCTGCCAATGGACATCTAGGTTGCTTCCATGTCCTGGCTATTATAAACAGTGCTGTGATGAACATTGGGGTACATGTGTCTCTTTCAATTCTGGTTTCCTCGGTGTGTATGCCCAGCAGTGGGATTGCCGGGTCGTATGGCAGTTCTATTTCCAGTTTTTTAAGGAATCTCCACACTGTTCTCCGTAGTGGCTATATTAGTTTGCATTCCTACCAACAGTGTAAGAGGGTTCCTTTTTCTCCGCACCCTCTCCAGCATTAATTGTTTGTAGATTTTTTGATAGCAGCCATTCTGACTGGCGTGAAGTGGTACCTCGTTGTGGTTTTGATTTGCATTTCTCTGATAATGAGTGATGTTAAGCATTTTTTTATGTGTTTGTTAGCCAGTGGTATGTATTCTTTGGAGAAATGTCTGTTTAGTTCTGTGGCCCAGTTTTTGATTGGGTCACTTATTTTTCTGGAATTGAGCTGCAGAAATTGCTTGTATATTTTTGAGATTAATTGTCAGTTGCTTCATTTGCTATTATTTTCTCCCATTCTGAAGGCTCTCTTTTCACCTTGCTTATAGTTTCCTTCATTGTGCAAAAGCTTTTAAATTTAATTAGGTCCAATTTGTTTGTTTTTTATTTCCATTACTCTGGGAGGTGGGTCGTAGAGAATCCTGCTATGATTTATGTCAGAGTGTTTTGCCTATGTTCTCCTCTAGGAGTTTTATAGTTTTTGGTCTTACATTTAGATCTTTAATCCATTTTGAGTTTATTTTTGTGTATGGTGTTAGAAAGTGTTCTAGTTTCATTCTTTTACAAGTGGTTGACCAGTTTTCCCAGCACCACTTGTTAAAGAGATTGTCTTTTCTCCATTGTATAATCTTGCCTCCTTTATCAAAGATAAGGTGTCCATAGGTGTGTGGATTTATCTCTGGGCTTTCTATTTTGTTCCATTGATCTATGTTTCTGTCTTTGTGCCACCAAAACTTCACTTTTTAAAAAACACACATTGTTAATGTGCAAAAGTCATTCATCTGATATCTTAATAGAATTTATTTAAAAACCGGGGCACCCTTTTTCTCATTCCTGTCTGCCCTTTATAATATTTGGCCTTGGAACATTCTCTGGGGCTCGGCTGTGCCGCTCCACCAGCCATCTTCATGATGGCTTGTGACTGAAGAGCACATCCTTGCTGGAGCATTCTTTTTTGGCTGCACCATGCAGCTTGCAGGATCTTAGTACCCCCACCCTGCCCCCAACCAGGGACTGAACTTGGCCCTGGCAGTGGAAGTGCAGAGTCCTAACGACTAGACCACCAGGGAACTCTCCCCTTGTCAGTCATTCTTGATCAGAGTGACACAAACAACTCCTTTGACTACAGTCTTTCCAGGTAAATGGAGACTAAAGAGATAGCTGACTAAATGCAATACATGAGTCTAGAGCAGGCCAATGAAGGACATTTATGGGACAACTGCCAAACTTTGGGTAAGGTTGCGGATTAGACTACAATATTGTGTATCACTGTTAATTTCCTGATGTTGATCATTATATATGATTATACAATGTGATTATGTATGTTTGGTTTTAGGAAACTGCACTGAAGTCTTTAGAGATAAAGAGGCACTGAGGCTGCAGTTTTCTTTCAGGTATTTCCAGGGAAAAGCGTATGTGTGAGTTACGTGAGCATGTGTGGGTATATGTATGAACACATATGGAAGGAGTGAGGATGAATGATAAGGTTAAGTAGGAGAGTATGGATGTTTGGGCAATCTTGAAAGGCAGAGAAGATCTTGTTCTACCATGTTTCCCACCTTTTTCCAAGTCTTAAATAGGAAGTTAAAAAAAAATGATCTGGACAGGTAGAACTAACCAGGGGGAGACAAAGATGGACGGGAAAACCTCTGAACTTGGAGTCCTGGGTGGCAAAGTTCAGTTAGTTCTAAAGTCCCAGTTGTTGGGTTTCTAAGGAGCCTCTATTCTCTTCTTCTAAGCAAGATGTCCCCCAAATCTCCTGCCTTGGCTGAACAAACAATATGTCTTTCTCACCAGGCTGAATTCCCTTGGTTACCTGAAATCCCAGGTCAATGTCTTTTCCCTAAATTCCTCCCGCCCCAGAGCTTATGTAGAAGGCTGCATTCCTCTGTGATAATTTCCTGGGAGCCACTTTTTATCCACTGAAAGAGCCAAACACTGGTGTGGGCAAAAGGGGTATCCTGGGAAGCTCCACCATCCGCATTCTTCAGTGGAGACCATCTGCTCCTATGTGGGAGGTGGGCGAGTGGCAAGTGGAGGGAAGAAGCGGGAGAAGCCCTTCTGCTCCATACAGGCACGGTCTATGGTCTCCATTCATTGTTCTCTCTGGTTGAGAATCGGGCATGTGACACAAATGTGCCAGCAGGCAGAACTAGAACTCCTGGTTTGGGGGCTGTCACTGTGTTCTGTTTTGGCAGACAAGAAATATTTATTAGGCATGTATTGCAATAATAAGGCTAGTTCTGCTTATATTTGGGTGATACTTTATAAACCAGGTTCCCATGGTTTATAAACCAGGCTCCTCTTACAAATGACGATGCTGAGGCAGGGAACCTATTGGGTTCCTTAAATCCCACTGAACTACTTAGACGTCAGGGTCTTGATTTTCAGCCCAGGTTCTTTCTGCTCACCCATCCTGCATAGACCTTGTTTGAGACTCAACAAAGGGGATCCTCGACCTACCTGAGGATACCACAGTCTGGGAGAAGATTATATTCACTCTTGATGGACGGAGGGCAAGGCCATGTTGATTTAATCATGGTTCTGGGTTTTACCAAGTCAAGTGAATCTATAAGTTCTTCCTTTCCTCTAGCCTTCTGTTGGGCTTCCTGATAAAAAATGCAAGAAAAGAGTGACTTTTC
>NW_011494870.1:218745-245347 GCF_000754665.1 Bison bison bison | reverse complement strand
AGTGACTTTTCAAGGGGTGTCAGTTCAGTTCAGTCACTCAGTTGTGTCTGACTCTTTGTGACCCCATGAATCACAGCACGCCAGGACTCCCTGTCCATCACCAACTCCTGGAGCTCACTCAACTCATGTCCATTGAGTTGGTGATGCCATCCAGCCATCTCATCCTCTGTCGTCCCCTTTTCCTCCTGCCCCCAATCCCTCCCAGCATCACAGTCTTTTCCAATGAGTCAACTCTTCGCATGAGGTGGCCAAAGTACTGGGAGTTTCAGCTTTAGCATCATTCCTTCCAAAGAAATCCCAGGGCTGATCTCCTTTAGAATGGACTGGTTGGATCTCCTTGCAGTCCAAGGGACTCTCAAGAGTCTTCTCCAACACCACAGTTCAAAAGCATCAATTCTTCAGTGCTCAGCTTTCTTCACAGTCCAACTCTCACATCCATACATGACCACTGGAAAAACCATAGCTTTGACTAGATGGACCTTTGTTGGCAAAGTAATGTCTCTGCTTTTGAATATGCTATCTAGGTTGGTCATAACTTTCCTTCCAAGGAGTAAGCGTCTTTTAATTTCATGGCTGCAGTCACCATCTGCAGTGATTTTGGAGCCCCCCCCCCCCGAAAAGAAATTTCTGACACTGTTTCCACTGTTTCCCCATCTATTTCCCATGAAGTGATGAGACCAGATCCCATGATCTTTTTTTTCTAAATGTTGAGCTTTAAGCCAATGTTTTCACTCTGCTCTTTCACTTTCATCAAGAGGCTTTTTAGCTCCTCTTCACTTTCTGCCATAAGGGTGTAGTATATACTTAAAGAGACCACAGCTGCCAAAGGATGTTTTGCTGACTCCCAGCTGCCAGTGAATTGCCCTGAAATCCAGTGAAGAGGGCAGGCTCCAACTTGCAGCCAAGGATGGGATGCTGAGTCTCTCAGGCCAAAGCAGGGTAGTGCTGTGGATGCAGGTCAATCTTACCACTTTAATTTGCTAAGGTTTGGAAAAATTTCTGGCTTCTTGCTTGCCTTCTGTTGATCAGATGAGATGATATATGCAGAGCCCTGGGTACACAGTGAGTGTAATAAGTGATAGCTGCTGTAGTAACAGTAATTAAAGCAATAATGATATTAACACTTACTGTAATAATAAAGCAATAGTACTAGAGCAGTCAGTGGCATGGGGTCAGGAGTACAGTGGGTGTGGTCCACCCAGTAGGAGAGTGTTTTATTAGTGATGCATGATAATAAAAAGCATGAGAACTCTCTGTACTTTCCTCTCAGTTTTGCTGTGAACTTAAAACTACTCTAAAAAATAAGGTCAATTAAAACATTTTTATAAAGTAAAGGAAAGAGCAGACTCATGATTAATTGCTGGGACGTGATTTTTCAATTCTCTGAAGATGATGACGCACTCCCTTCTTTCTTGCACTGGGGTGGACCTGCTTATCCTACCCTTGGTATGCCACTAACAATACTGTTGTTTTTTAATTGTTCTATGGGCTGTGCAAATATTCAAACGAGTTGCATGCTAATGAGGAAGTAATGTTGGTTGGTACAATGATGATCAATCACTCCAGTGTTTCTCCATGCACAGTTGGGTGTTGAATGCTGGTAACACTGACCCCCAGGTACTGCTGGAACCAAAGGCCACAGGTCTGGGGCTCTTTGTGGCTCTCTCCACTGAGCTAAGCAGCCACATCATCTCCACCCAGTGGAGCTGCAACTGAGTGACTTTGCTGTGAGGAGCTCTTCTGGAGGGCACCCACCACATCCTGGCACCCAGGGGACATCTTCCCTGATCCACAGACAAGGGCAAGTCTTGACCCTACGTCACCAACCGTAATGGTTTCCTTTCCTTTGCCAAATGAAAGGTTCTTTTCCCTCTGAGCAGGAAAATGCCCAGCTAATCAGAGAAGTGGAAGTAGACAAGGTGTCCACACTCTCCAGGGACCAGGTGGAGGCCATCAAGCAGCTGTGGCAGGATCCTGGAATCCAGGAGTGCTACGATCGGAGGCGGGAGTACCAACTGTCAGACTCTGCCAAATAGTGAGTACAGAGCCCCGGGCTGTGGCCACACTTCAGTGGAGATTCTTAACAGGGAGAAATGACCTACCTGCTAAAATGCAGGCAGCACGGCCTCCCTCTGCTCCTCTGTGTTTTGATGCCTCGCTTCCCACCTCCTCAATTCAGTCCCCCCAAGGAGCCCCCTAGATGGCTCTCCTTGCCCACACCTACCTTTCCTCATCTAGTTTTAAGGATCTCATCTGTCCTTTCACTGAGAGGCTAAGTCAATTGTGGGCTTTCCTTGGTGGGACTGATCTCATTTGGGGTGCTGAAGTTATATGATTTAAACCAGGACTACACCTGCTTCTGGTTTCTCCTTTCCCTTTCCATATCCCTCTGCCTTCTGGTTTCCTGACTGGCAAACAGCAGGTCCAATTGCCCTAAAATCAAGAGTTTAGACCCAACAGTGCAGTACACCCATCCGTGGCTGATCTGGTGCTGCCCTCAAGTGGACAAGATAGTCACGGACGACAGCTCAGTTTGGGAGCTCTTTGTTCATTAACTCCTTGTGAAGGAGTAATCAGTAATCTATTAGGGTAAAAAGAAATAGATAGTTCTGCATGCAGACTATCCCAAAGAGATCACAGAATTTGATTTTAAGAATTCCCCAAGACAATGCCTCTGCCCAGATCACTGGGCAAATAGCTGGATCATGGTCCTTCTTTGAAGGGGTGAGGATTCCTGCTTCTGCAGCTCAGCTCCTTCCTTCTTGCTCTGGGTCATTTCCACTCTCTGAGGGCCCTGGAATTCTTTCCCTAGGCCCATCCCCTTCCCTTTATGTGCTGCCATCACCCTCCAAAGTGGTGTGGGTAATTCACCCATCCTGACAAGCCAGGGGGCAGGAAAGGAAACCAGAATCTTACCTCCTTAATGTCACTGGCCTTCCTCTGGTGTTTGTCCCAAGCTGAGTGCTGAATGACATGAATCCAGGTTAGTACAACACAGCAGCAAAGCAGGAAAAGGAACTAAAAGAAACGCCAGTAAGTCGTTAGATCAGCACATAAGACAGCAGGGCAGAGAGGAGGGCAGATAGCCTTTGACAGCTGGGACCCCTGAGTCCTCCCTGGTCCAGCCTGTGTCACTGGCTTCCGGGAAGGCCCTGGGGAATGGCTAGGGCTCTTGATATATCAGCTTGGGAAAGACCCACTAGGCATGCTGTAGAATTCAGTTGGGCCTGACAACTGGGGCAAGTGCACGAAGTATGGAGAGTGACTGGAGTGGTGGACAGGGCTGTACAGAGAAAAGGGAACTCTCAAACCTGGCACAGGTGAGACCCCAGACACTTCCGAGGTCCAGGTCAGTGGTAATCATCTGCTCTGCTGCCACTGTCTGCTTCTTTGGAGAGGTATCTGATGTGTGTCTGCTCTGTGCCAGGCACGGAGGAAAGGGCTATAGGTACAACTCCTGCTTCCTGCCCTGAAGGAACACACGCTCTGGTGGGATGACACAGAGATTTGCTCAGTCATGCCCGACTCTTGGCGACCTCACAGACTGTGGCCCAGCAGGCTCCTCTGTCATGGATTTTCCGGGCAAGAATACTGGAGTAGGTTGCCATTTCCTTCTCCAGGGGATCTTCCCGACCCAGGGATTGAACCTGGGTCTCCCACAGTGCAGGCAGATTATTTACCATCTGAGCCACCAAGGAAGCCTGACAGGCATAAGTTAAAGCATCAGAAGTCCATGGCGATAAGCCCTGGGGCTGTGGTCACAGAAGGCTGCCCTGGTGGTTCACCTGTTCAGCCCCGGCACACCTGGTGAGCTCTGCCTGTGTGGGGGGTGCGGGAGAAGGTGGGGCCACCTCCATGTGCGGGGGCTCCAACTTATCAGCACTGTCACTGTCCAGGGCCTCAGTTATTTACTCAAAAGTGCCTTTTTTCAAAGGCCTTAACATTTAAAAAGAAGTGTCTTCTTGTTTTACCACAGAAAAAGAAACTTGTTTTAAGCCTGGGCTGTAATATATGGCCCAAAATAATCCAAGACAAGTTTGGGGTTATTTTAGGAGATGTTCAGTTTCTTAGTGTAACAAGGAACTTTTTGAGAGGACTTCCCATTGGCCTGATTTATGCTTTTATATTTTCCTTACCTCTAATTCATTGAGCAAAGTAAAGTATCCAAGCACAGCATCTACATTTTACAGTGTTCTTGGAGGAGGGCCTGTGAGAGGAGAACAGATGAAATGTCAGAGAGCCAGGTGCCATCTCTTGCCCCTGTGGCCTGGCTGGCTCCCTCCCCAGCAGAGTGCTGCAGCTGAGAACCAGGAGGGGAGACCAGAGCTGCAAACTTGAGTCTCAGCAGGCTCACCAAACTCTCCACACAGTTTTAGGAGGGCGGGATGGTTGCTTCTCAGGAAAGTCACTGATGAATCCATGAACGAGTATGGGTGGCTGGGAGCTGGGGTGACTTTCCGGGTGGGCGTTCCCCCTTCTCAGCATCTTGCTCTTTAACACCAGTTACCTGACGGACATTGACCGGATCGCCATGCCAGCATTCGTGCCCACACAGCAGGATGTGCTCCGTGTCCGAGTGCCCACCACTGGCATCATTGAGTATCCGTTTGACCTGGAAAACATCATCTTTCGGTAAGTCTGTCTCCTTGACACGGTCCATTAAGAATCTGTCTCTCCAGGCTTGGAAGTCCCCAGATGGATTCTTCAGTGTGTTATTGCTAAAAGGGCTTATGTCTCTTAGGGCAATAATGGCCTTCACCATCACAGGGTATTAGAATTGTGGTTGGTTTCAAGTTGTACAGTGGATACAAACACATCTTTCTATTCCCCTTAGAGAAGAAGACATTCCCTACTGATGTCTGGAATGCTTCTCGTGTGTAACACACACACACACAGATGTATATTTCTGTAACCCACAGATTGGCAATACTGGGGTCTTTTCCCTGAAGTTGACTATTTCTCTTCCCTTCTATTCTCAGCTCCAAGATTTATCATTGCAAATTTCAAAGCACTTTTATATCTGTTCGTTCCCTTGTTCCTCCTAATACTTGTTATACATGGTTGTCTGGAGACAGCACAAGTACAGTCCTGCCCTGTCTAGCCTGCATCTCATGCTGCTGGAGTGCTGTCAAGCTGGGGGAGCCCTCTGGTCTAGCCCTCTGGTCTGATACTCGGCATCCCTGTTGAGCATATGCCCTCTGCCTGTGTGCCCATGAATTTATCTAAACCTTTTCAGAATCAATCTCTGCTTAACCCTTCCAAAACCTCCCTCTAGACGGGCCCAGCACAGCATGCTTGAAGTGTATCCTTTGCTACCTGAGAGAGGTCCCCGGACTCATTTCTGTAAACTGCCTGAGCCCTGGAACATTCAAGCTTGTGACTGATCCTTGAGCTATGACACCCTGAACTTGTCCCAAAGACACAGATTAAGGCTTTGGGTCTCCACATCAGACAGAGGGCACCTGCAGGTCTTTCTAGGGAAGGGGTAGCATTCAGCTAACGTACAATCTCTGGATTAACTGCAGGGGCCAGGAAACAAGAGGTGGCGAGTAGTCCAGAAGCCTGCCTGCCTTTCTGCCCTTTTGTGTCTGGTATCCTGGCACTCTGGGATGGTTTGGGCACCACCCAAGTGATGCCTGAACTTCTGCTTGGACTACTGCAGCAAATCCCTGACCAGTACCCTCAAGCAGGCTCCATCTGAGTGACCTCTGCATGCATCCTCAGTAACTTCACTTACATCCTGCTGCCTCCTTTGCGAGGAAACACCCAGCGGCTCCTCATGCCTAAAGCAGTGGTGCTCAAGCATTTTAATCTGAGGATCCCTTATTCTTAACGATTATTGAGGACCCTAAAGAGTGCTGATTTCCATGTGTTTTCCCCCAGAGAGTCCTATGTTTATTCTATTGAACAGGATGGTGGATGTTGGTGGCCAGCGATCTGAAAGACGGAAATGGATTCACTGCTTTGAGAGTGTCACCTCCATTATTTTTTTGGTTGCTCTGAGTGAATATGACCAGGTCCTGGCTGAGTGTGACAATGAGGTATGCTGGGTGGGGAGTCTGGTTAGCTGTGGAAAACAAAACCTATTTCTGCAGTTTGCAAGAAGCCAGCCCACTCTGGCATGAGGCCCTATCCCTTAGGTTAAGTCGCCTCACTCCTGGAAGGGTAGCTTGTGGGCTGGCAGTCCTAGCATCACCTGGGTGCTTGTTAGGAATACACACCTTCCGAATCACTCCAGGCCAAATAAAGCAGGATCCTCAAGAAGATCCCAGGTAATCTGAGAATCACTGACCTAGAATCCTGATGGACACTGAAATTCCCAGGGGACCTTAAAGAACAACTATGTGTGGCCTGACCTTGGACATCTAGTCTTCATGAAGGGTGGAGACACTCAAAAACATGGGTCTCGGCCTTGGCTGCATAGTGGGAGGGGTTCCCCCCCCCTTCTTTAAAAACATCTTTAGGACCCTATTGTTGAGATTCTTATTTCCTGGTTTAGAGTTGGGGGTTACCTTCACTAAGCCCCCTGGGGATGCGCATATACAACCAAAGTTGAACAACACTATTTCTAATAGACTTACCTGAGACAGGCTTCCCAACCTCCATGGTGCTCTCAAGTTAGGTCCTGAGCTAAGCTGGCCAGGGGAGTGGTACCAGATGCTTGGAGCTGTCCGGGGGCAGCATCTGACCTCCACTTCCCCTGGAAGGGACTTGCTCAGCGCAGCTGCCACTGATCCACCCCAGCCAGGCATTCGGTGCCCTCTGCAGAGCTGCCATGGCACTGGCTGGGTAAATTCCATTAACTGGATCTGCCAGGAAAGTGAAGAGAACCATCCCAGCCCCTTCCTTGTGAGGTTAGGGCTATTTTCTGTGTGATAATCACCGTCTTTTCCCCTACCCTTTTGCACCAGACCTCTTGACCTTTTAGAAATACCTCTTGCCTGCAGGGAATGAAAGGAAATCAATAAAGAATTCTGTCCAGGATTAGGCAATAATTATGAACAAATTCTATCTTGTATTTCTTGAAAGCAGACTTTTCTCTGAGGAGCACACTTACATTAGCTAATTAGTGGTGGATTAGCCCATTTACTAGTGTCATTGTGCAAAGAAGAATAGAAATCTTGGCTGCCACCCAGCTCTCCCAGTGGAGAGATTTTTTTTTTTTTTTAAAGCAAAGGCATTAAGTTATCAATATGAAAAATTAGCTCTAAACTTGTCTCAGGAATTAGACCGTTTCTCAGGGAAGATTAGTCAGGTGAGCCAGGGATGAGTATCTTAGCCTGATGTGCTTAGAAATTACTTTCTAGGTATCTGGGCAAAAATGAAGTGGTTGCCACTCCAGACTTTTCTATCCTGGTTGGAGATATGTCTTGCATCCACTCACTATGGTATATAGGAATTGTTTTTTTCATATGTTGTAGTTCCTTGGAGCTCATTATTGATAAGATCATAATTAATGCTAAAGAAGCTTTAAAAACAAGTGAAACCTTACCTTTTTGGTGACAGATTCCAGAACTGATCCCTAAAAACGTACTGAGTGGGAGAATGGGCCCAGGCATTGGGAGTCATAGGAACAGAAATTTAGGGAGTGTCCCTCTGTAGCAGGAGGGCTGTGTTTCTCAGTCTAAAGGAAGGAAGGAAGGAAAGGGTTTCTTTCTTCTTAGAAATACTTGGGAGAGGGCGGAATGCTAGATTATTGTCACCAGAGAAGATTTATACATACCCTATCTACTTTCATTTAATATTTTCTTGCCAGTGTCTAATATTCAGAAATTATTACTGTCTACATAGCTTCCACTGGATTGTGCTACTGTACAGTCCAGGGAAAGCATTTACATCCTTGTGAACAGTATGCTCCCCCTAAAACGGGGACCCGATCCCTCGGAGAGTGTCGGCTGTGTTACCCGCCTGCCAAACACGGTGCAGGGCAGGCGCTCAGCAGTTAGTGCTCCTCTCCACCAGCGTCCCTGAGGGTGGTGGCCCTGCCAGAACAGCCTTCCTTCCTCTCATTGTCACTGCACTCCTGATGCCCAGTCTGGAAGCCCACACCCAGTGAAAGGGCTTCTCAGGTCTCTGGTTCTGAAGGATCCCCCGACTTGGTAATCCCAGTAGTTATACACAGAAAACTTGTGTCAATTCTGGGCTGCAACCTTCCTTTTCCAAGTTACACAAAAGCCTTTCTTATATCCTTATGTGTTGAGGGCCAGAGAATTTGCATGAGAGGAGTTCCAGAAGAGGGTGATTAATGGGAGGGTGAGGATGAGGGAAATAGAAGCAGGGACCACCTGCCACTCTCTCCCCGGCCTGAGCAACGCCAGTGACCTGGAGACGACAGCTGGGTAAGAGGACAGATGGATGGAAGCAGGCATGCTGTTCCCAAAGCATTGTTTTTCTTCCTAGTTTATCCTAAATCGCTTGTTTTTCATTTAGAACCGCATGGAAGAGAGTAAAGCCTTATTTAAAACTATCATCACCTACCCCTGGTTTCTGAACTCATCAGTGATTCTGTTCTTAAACAAGAAGGATCTTTTGGAAGAGAAAATCATGTACTCTCATCTAATTAGCTATTTTCCAGAATACACTGGTAAGTAAGTGTCCATCCTGTGGCCCTGACCTCCCTGGCACCAGTTCAGAGTTCTCAGCATAGCTTATCTGGGCCCCCTTGATCTGCCTCTGATGGACTTTCTTACCATCCCTCACTTCTGAATGGAAGCTCCAGTCAAATCAGCGTGTTTTCACCACAGCACCTCTGCACACGCCTCTCCTACTGCCTGGGGTGTACTGCCAACCCCTTGCTAATTCTGCTTTGTTCTATGAGACCCAAATCAGGCACCTCCTCCTTTGGGAGGCCTTCTGGTCCTCACTCCACCTCCTTCCACAGTAGGTGCCCCTCCTCAGGCTCCCTTGGGGGCCTGGGCTTGCCTTGCTCTCTCTGCCTTCAGCTGTCTTGTCCCAGCAGACCCTGAGGGCAGAGACTGTGCCTGACTCATCTCTGCACTTCTAGTGCCGAAATGTGGCAGCCCCTTCACCAGACAGGGTGGACACAGAAGTTATCTTTATGACCTCTCCAAGGTAGAGAGAGGGTTTAGACCCTGTCGCTAATTAATTCTGGTGCAGAAACATTACCAAGTTTGATACGGATATGTAGACAAGTGGTGTTTAAATGCTCTCCTTTTTCCTTTTATTAACCACATTGACAATATAGCATACAGCTCTCAGGCTTCACAATCAGACTTGGGAGCTTAGCTGTGTTAGGCCTCATATTCTCTCTTTTCCCTCCTCTACTTCACTTAAGAACTACCTCTTCAGGGACTTCCCTGGTGGTCCAGTAGCTAGGACTCTGCGCTCACAGTGGAGGGGGAACTAGATCCCGCATGCCGCAACTAAGACCTGGTGCAGCCAAATAAATCAGTATATTTTTAAAGAGTAATTACCTCTTCAAAAATGGTCCAAATCAGAAAATTAAAGTAGGTCACTATTTTTCAACAAATCTTCAAGTATGATTTTTAGATACCAATGGACACTTCAAATACCCTTCTGCAAGTTCATAATAAAATAATATCCCAAGTAAAAAAGTCTCTAGAAATAAGATGGCTCAAAGAAGGATTCCCAATAAAAACAAGAGTACACTGAATATGACTTCTGAGGGGGCCTGGTGGTGAGCTGGTATCTCTCTTTTTGATTCTGACTGCCCTCATGACAGGACCAAAGCAAGACGTCAAAGCTGCCAGAGATTTCATCCTGAAGCTTTATCAAGATCAGAATCCTGACAAAGAGAAGGTCATCTACTCCCACTTCACATGTGCTACAGACACAGAGAATATCCGCTTTGTGTTTGCTGCTGTGAAAGACACAATCCTACAACTGAACCTGAGGGAATTCAACCTGGTTTAAAAGCTGCTGTGCACCCCTCACCCGGGCCAGAAAACCAGATTTGTTTTATTTGCAAGTGCTCTGACATCACCCAGCTCAGCCCACTTGGTGGCGCCAAGTCCATCATGCAGCCATGGGGACAAGGATGGGTGATGGAGCTTGTAAGATGTTTGAATTCAGCAAAACTTTTTCAAAGCCTTGCTTTTATATTTCTTTTCTTAACTTTAAGCTGTAAGATTTTTGTATAATTTTTGAATTGGGTATTCTACAGAAGTCTAAAAAGCCACTGTGATTTACGGTTTGTTTTTTTTAATTGAAGTGTGTGTGCTAATAGCCATTAGAAAAATCACATAAGAGGAGCCTGTAAATTTATGGATCCTGCTTTGAGACCTCTAGTATTAGATGGGTAACCTTTTTTTAAAATTAAATATTGTAGTTGTTTTTCTCTCTTCATGCTGAAGTATTCAACATGCAACCAAAGATTTTTTTAAGAAGTTTGTTCTTCTTCGTGTTAACTTCCTAAGTCAAATTAATGATTGTATCAGTACCTCTAATTTGGTTTTGCCACAATTTGATTACTATGGGCTCACAGATAGTATTATGTTGTATTCGTGAAAAATGTGTGGTAAAAACTTACACACACACACATATATATATATATTCCAATGTAGATGACCAGGCCTTATAAACTTATGAAACGGCTAAAAGCCCAAATTGTTTAACGGATGTACTGTAACCTCTCTGATGGCTACCACAGATCTCCTGTTTGAACCATGTATGTTGCGCCTTTCTGAGGAGGCTAAGAATATACCATTTTGCCATTAGCACTGGATTATGTTTCTTTGAGCTCATGGTTGATTGATAGTTCTGCTCCTAAAAAGAAAAATGCTGTGACTGTAAAAACTCAGAAACTTCCAAATGTCCCTATAGGGGAGGAAAAATAATTTTCCTTCCACCCTTCTAGGTTCTTGGCTGAGACATCACCCCTCTAATAATAAAATAATGTAAGTCTAACACCATGTATCCTCCTGTATACATGGGAGATATCCTGGAAAACTGAGTTTAACTCTCCTAAAATGACTCAAGCCATCACCTTAAGTACTTTCTTCAGCTGAAGATGCAAGAAAGATGGAGGAGAAGGGAAGGTCACTTATGGGAGATTAATAGGTAAAGCACAATAAAAAAGGGTAAGGTTGTTGAGCTGAATTAAGAGGGGCACCTTCTACATTGATAGTTTGTCATTTAGAATCACCCTTTTAGGAACAGAGAAGGAGACACATTTAAAATGGAGAGTTTCTTAAAATAAATGTATATTTCACTTACAAAAGGGTAACTTCTACAAGATTTTCAGAGCTTTTCCTGTGTCTCTTGTTTCTTAAAAACAATCACCAAAAGCACATGAAAAGATGTTCAACATCATTAATTAGTAGAGAAATGAAAATCAGAACTACAATGAGGTATTTCTTCACACCGGTCAGATGGGCCATCATCGAAAAATCTACAAACAGTAAATGCTGGAAAGGGTGTGGAGAAAAGGGATCCCGCAAACACTGTTGGTGGGAATGTAAATTAGTGCGGCTACTATGGAGAACAGAACAGAGGGTCCTCAGAAAACTAAGAACTACCATAAGATCCAGCAATCCTACTCCTGAGCATATATCCAGAGAAAACCATAATTGGAAGATAATCTGCACCCCAATGTTCACAGCAGCACCATTCACAATAGCCAAGACACAGAAACAGCCTAAAGGTCCATCAACAGATGAATGGATGAAGAAGATGTGCACACATATACAATGGAGTATCACGCAGCCACAGGGATGAACAAACTAGCGCCACCTGCAGCAACACAGACCGACCTAGAGGTTAGCATACTGAGTGAAGTCAGAGGAGGCAGATGTATGCTGTCACTTACATGTGGAATCTAAATAAATGGTATAAATGAACTTATTTACAAAACAGAAATAGAGTCATAGATTTCTAGATGTTGGAGCAAAAGAATCTTCCAAGTTTGAGTGCTTCTGATGTCATCAGATGTTCAGGTAAACTTCCTGAGTGGCCCACAGAGCACCAGGCACAAAGATGATCTAAACATGAGCCTTTTGGGCGGTTTCTCTGAAGTTTATAGCAATCCACTTAACATTTAGTTTGCAGGACTTTGGGAAATACTTTTGTATTTGCAGAAAACAAACTTATGGTTACCAAGGAGCGGCGGACGAATTGAGAGCTTGGGATTGACACACATACACTATATATAAAATAGATAGCTAATAAGAACCTATCATATAGAACAGGGAACTCTACTCAATACTCTGTAATGACCTATATGGAAAAGAACCTAAAATAAATAAATACATTTAAAAAATCAGCTCTAAGTAATTCTTATACCAAAGAGGTGTATATTTGGGTCACATATTCTCTTCCCCTTCAGTCCTCTCTTTAAAAGTTCAGTGAAGTTTTACAGTCCAGAAGCTAAGTTGATAGACTATTAAATTTCATTGAACCAACCTCTTAGTCTTGAGAGTAGGTCACTTCAGTTGAACAGCTGTCTCATTTCAGGAGCTAGTGTTGCAGGTGGGGTCCTGAGGTTAGCCTTACATGGTGTGAGCAATTAGGTACTTATTAACAAGCACGTCTATGGAAACAAAAGAAAAACAAAAGTTAGTCGTTGGGGCAAATTATAAACTCAGCCTGAGTCCTGAAGGCCGCCGATCAGATTTCTAGATGTTGGAGCCAAAGCATCTTCCAAGTTTGAATGCCTCTGATGTCATCAGATATTCAGGTAAACTTCCTGAGTGGCCCACAGAGCACCAGGCACAAAGATGATCTAAACATGAGCCATTTGGGCTGTGTCTCTGAAATTTATATCAATCCACTTAACATTCAGTTTGTAGGACTTTGGGAAATACTTTTGTAAAAGCAAAACAATAACTTTCATAAATGACAAAAGACTTAAAAATAGTCATGATTAAAAAACCGATGAGCCTTTGTCAGTTGGCAAAGAAATACGGTTAACTTCTATGACATACATTGTAAGAAAACTGGAATTACATATGATGGTATTATTAATATATAAGGACATATCAGATTTCTTACCAGGCTTCCCAGGTGGCGCTAATGGTAAAGAATCTGCCTGCTAATGCAGGAGACATAAGAGACTTAGGTTTGATCCTTGGGTTGCAAAGATCCTCTGGAGGAGGAAATGGCACCCCACTCTAGTATCTTGCAGGGGGAATCCCATAGACAGAAGGGCCTGGCAGGCTACAGTCCATTGGGTTGCAAAGTCTTGGACTCAACTGAGCATCTAAGCACATTAGATTTCTAGGAATGTCATAACAATTTGACTTTGATTCCAAGTCAAAGAGTAGAAGAAAATTGGTAACAGTTTGAAGAGATGTAGCCAGATTATTTGAGGAAAGTAGAATAATTCAGGATCCCGTCTAATTTATAGGTAAAAAAGGAAACAGACAATTAATAGGACTAGAACCTTATACCCATAAGAGTATGTTATTTACTGAAGTATCATTTTCTGTCCACAATCACTCCCTTTTTGCCAAGAAGATTTCCATTCCAACTAAGAAGGAAATAAAAAGACTCCTATGTCCTGGAGCTTTAGGGTTTGGTGCAACTTGTCTTTGTAAAGTCTGTATAAAGCATTCAATACAGAGGCCTCTGAATGCACTCCTTGAGTGTACAATCCAACTTTGAACAACTTTTGCTTCTATCAACCCCTGAACACAGACCTCTAGCTGATCCATTTCTTGATCATCTGCATGACAACTTGGGAGAAATTCTGGTCATTTTCTTGGGGTGCAGTTGGGAGGTCCATCTATTAGGGGGCTGTCTGGCTTGTCTGATAACTGCAGTATAATTATAGATGAGAAGAATACCTTTGAACATCCAATCAAGGTCCTGTGGGACCTCCTTGGTGGTCTAGCAGTTAAGACTCTGCTCCCAATGTAGAGGGTCTGGGTTTGATCCCTGGTCAGGGAACTAGACCCCACACACCACCACAAAGATCCCACATGCAGCAACTAAGACCTGGCACAGCCAAAAAGAAAATATATTTTTTTTAAAAAAGGTCCTTGTGAGTGAGGTTGTGAATGGCCATTGACCCTAACTCTTTTCTAAATCTGGTAGGAACTTCTGAAAGTAGGCAAAAGGGGCTTTGTAACTTTATCTTGTTAAAGAGTTAAAGGTCAGGGGTTGATAGAAGCAAAAGTTGTTCAAAGTTGGATTGTACACTCAAGAAGCACATTCAGAGGCCTCTGTATTGAATGCTTTATACAGACTTTACAAAGACAAATTGCACTAAACCCTAGATTGGTGGCTCAGATGGTAAAGAATCTGTCTGCAATGTGAGAAACCTGGGTTTGATCCCTGGGTTGGGAAGATCCCCTGGAGGAGCGCATGGCAACCCACTCCAGTGTTCCTGCCCGGAGAATCCCTATGGACAGAGGTGACTGGCAGGCTACATTCCATGGGGTCGCAAAGAATTGGACACAACTGAGCATCTAAGCACAAAGGCTAGACACAATATTCCTTTGTGTTCTCTTTTCAACTTGATCTTCCCATAGGTACCAATAAGACAATTCTTTAGAATAAGAGCTCTCTAAAATTTTTTTCAAATACAAAAGTTTTTCCAATTCAAAAGACCCATCATCTGGCCATTGATGAGTAGGATCTTCAATGGTATTATATTAATCTCAATAGCAAATCAATAAACCTTTTCATGGCTTAACTGTGGGTGCAAGAGGTGTGCCCTAAGGGGATGCAAAAGAGCATAAGATCTAGAAAGTTCACTTCCAGAGTTAGCCCTAAGAAATTAAAGACCCTCTTTGTCACAGGGAAGAATGATGTACTGAAAACAATCTCTCAGGTCTTTCTATGAGAACATGAAATACCTCTAGTCACAAATCTGCTAATCTGTAATACTAGGCAGACACTAGTGGAATGGGACTTTTCCACCACTAACAAGACAACAAAGGTTGACATGCAAACAAAAGTTGGCCCCCCCCTTATGGACTGGGGCCCCTTCAGACAAATTCTCCTGAGAGCTACACAGTGGGAATGCTACCTGTCACTGTGTTTCAAATCTCCATCCTACTGTGTGGCTGCCAGGTACAAGTCGATACTAGCATCTTCCAGCTGGTGATGACTAGAGATAGTTCTCCAGTCGAAAAGCCAAGATCTCAAGACAAAGAACAAGATGAAAGGAAAACCTTATCTTGACTACGGTTCTCCTCCTTATGAAAAGTGACACAAAAGACAGACAATGTAATTCAGTGACCATCTCTGGAAGGGAAAGGGATCAACAGAAAACACGAGTACTTATAACAAAATCTCTACCAGAGTCTTTATACTCAAGGAACTAATGCACACGAATATTTTCTTCTGTAAATCTAAATTTGGAAAGGAAAGAATAAGGTGCAAGTTCCTCTTCCTCTCTCTACTGAGCCTTATAGACAGAGATCTGAGCTTACTTCCGTAAGAATTCTTAATCTTTGCTGGCTTCTGCTGGTTTTCCAGGTTCCCATCTTCAGGCTCTGAAGGAAGTACAGTGTTTCAGCAGGTCCCATCATGGGTCACCAAACTGTCAAGTGAGGAAGAAAGATTACCCCCCTACCATTCTAGGTTCTTAGTTGAGACCCCATCCCTATAATAAAAGATTAACAGGAGAAAAACAAATAGAAAACAAATAACATATATACCTTCTATTTACATGTGAGACACCCTGGAAAACTGAGTAACTCCCTCAATGGCCCAAGCCATCACCTTAAATACCTTTTTTAGCTAAAGGCACCAGAAGAATGTTGGGAGAAGGCTATTTATGAGAAGTTACCAGGAAAAACATAGTAAATGGGGTAAGGTTGTTATGCAGATTTGAGCTGGGTATCTTCTCCATTGATAAGAGTTTCTTGTGATTTAGAGTCATCATTCTCTTTCTGGTACAGATTAGGAGACACACCCTTACAAATAAGTTTATCTCGTAAATGTCTCCTGCAAATGAGTAATTTCTACTAGATTTTTAGAGCTTTTCTTGAAAATAACCTGCTCAAAATAATCCCTTTGCTAAAGAGGCATATTTGGGGATGGCATATCCTGCTCCCCTTCATCCTCCTTTTTGAGGCATTAAGCTTTAAAAGCTAACCTTCATTCAAGAAATGAAGGCAAACGCAACAGTTTTTGTGGAGCCTGACAATGATATCAAAATTTAATCTGGAACAGTAACATTCGGGGAATAGCCAAGGCCATTTTGCATAAGATAACAAAGAATGGGAGACACAGGACCAGGTGCCAATTGCTGTCCTGCTAGTGTGCATGCTGCCACCATCATTAAGAAACCCAGGAGCAAGTACCAGTCACTGCCCTGCTGTCCCAGGGGTGCATGGGCCACTGGGAGACACATAAGCAGGGGCCAATTGCTGCCCCCGCCCTACTGGGAGCGTGCCTAGGCATCTGCACACCCCATATCACCAAACCCCATATCCACTGGGAAGGTGACCCACAAACTGGAAAGTAATTATACAGCAGAGCTTCTCCCACAGGAGTGAGAGCTCTGAGCCCCACATCAACTTCTCTAGTCTGAGGGTCTGACATCAGGAGTAGGAGCCCCCAGAGCACTGGGTTTTATTTTGTTGGTCAGTAGGACCTCCTACTGTGCAGGAACTCCACAGGACTGGGGGCAACAGAGACTCCACTCTTAGAGGGTGCACACAAGATTTCACATGCACTGGGACCCAGCCCAAAGCAGTGACTCCACAGAAGCCTGGGCTAGATTTACCTGTGGGTACTGGAGGGTCTCCTGGGGTTGTGGGGGTCAACTGTGGCTCACTATGGGGGCAAGGATACTGGGAATGAAGGCCCGGGGAATACTAATCAACATGAGCTCTCCCAGAGGTAGTCATTTTGGCACCAAAACCTGGCCCCACCCAACAGCTTGTAGGCTCCAGTGCTGGGATGCCTCAAGCCAAACCACCAGCAATGGCGGAGAACACAGCTCCAATCATCAGCAGACAGGCTGTTAAAGTTGTACTGAGCTCACAGCCACCTCTAAACACACCCCTTGACATGGTTCTGCCCACTAAAGGGACAAGACCTAGCTCTACCCACCAGGGGGCAGGCACCAGCCCCTCCCACAAGGAAGCCTGCACCCCTGGACCAACCAACCTCACCTACCAGGAGGCAGAAGACACCTGAAGCAAGAGGAACTATGATCCTGCTGCCTGAGGAAAGGAAACCACAAACACAGAAAGTTACACAAAATGAAATGGCAGAGAAGTATGTTCAAGATGAAGGAACAAGATAAAGAACCAGAACAACAATCAAGTGGAGACAGGCAGTCTAAATGAATAACAACTCAGAGTAATGATAGTACAGATGACACAAGATCACAGAAAAATAGTGGAGGCACAGACCAAGACGACATAGAAACATTTAACAAAGAGCTAGGAGACTTTCATGCATTGGAGGAGGAAATGGCAACCCACTCCAGTGTTCTTGCCTGGAGAATCCCAGGGACGGGGGAGCCTGGTGGGCTGCCGTCTATGGGGTCGCACAGAGTCAGAGACAACTGAAGCGACTTAGCAGCAGCAGGAGACTTATAGAACAAATAAACAGAGATGAACAATACAATAACTGAAATATGAAAATATACTAGCAGGAATCAATAGCAGAATAACTTAAGCAGAAGAAAGAATGAGTCAGTTGGCACATAAATGGTGGCAATAGCTGAGGAGCAGAAGAAAGAAAAGAGAATGAGAAGAAATGAGGACAGGCTCAGAGACCTCTGGGACAAAAACACATCGTATTAGGATTATAGGGGTTCCAGAAGAAGAAGAGAAAGAGAAAGTGTCTATGACATAAATCAGAGCAAGATATTTTTTGATCCACTTCCTAGACTAATGAGAATAAAAACAAACAAATGGGACCTAATTAAACTGAAAAGCTTTTTGCATAGCAAAGGAAACCATAAACAAAATGAAAAGACAATCCACAGAACGGCAGAAAATATTTGTAAATGAAGTGACTGACAAGGGATTAATCTCCAAAATACACAAACAGCTCATGCAGTTCAACAACAAAAAAATGAACAACCCAATCAAAAAATGGGCAGAAGACCTAAGTAGATATTTCTCAAAGGAAGACATACAGATGGCCAGAAAGCACATGAAAAGATGCTCAACATCACTAATTACTAGAGAAATGTAAATCAAAGCTACAATGAGGTACTACCTCATACCAGTCAGCATGGCCATCATGATATATGCTGGAGAGGGTGTGGAGAAAAGGGAAGTCTCCTACACTTTTGGTGGGGTAAATTGATACAATCATTATGGAGAATGTTATGGAGGTTCCTTAAAAAACTAAAAACAGGACTACCATATGACCCAGCAATCATACTCCTAGACATATACCCATAGAAAACCATACTTTGAAAAGACACATGCAGCCCAATGTTCACTGCAGCACTATTTACAGTAGCCGGGACATAGAAGCAAACTAAATGTCCATCAAAAGATGAATGAATAAGGATGCAGTACATATAAACAATGGAACTACCATAGGATCGACCAATGTAATTCCTGGGCATATATCCAGGGAAAACCGTAACTGAAAAGATACATGCACCCCAATGTTCACAGCAGCATAGTTTACAACAGCCAAGACATCTAAGCAACCTAAATGTCCGTCACAAGGGAACGAGTAAAGAAGACGTGGTACTTATAGACAATGGAATGTTACTAAGCCAAAAAAAGAATGAAACAATGCAATTTGCAGGAACATAAATGGACCTAAAGATTATAATACTAAGTGAAGTCAGACAGAGAAAGACAAATGTCCTAAGGTATCACTTAAATGTGGAATCTAAGAAAAAAAAAGTACAAACGAACTTCTTTATAAAACAGAAATAGACTCCCAGTCTTCAAAAACAAACTTCTGGCTACCAAAGGGTAAATGTGGAGAGTAGGGATAAATTAGGAGTTTGGGAATAACATATGCATACACTATTACATATATAACAGATAATCAACAAAGACCAACTATATAGCACAGGGAACACTACTCTGTATTCTATAATGATCTACACTGGAAAAGAATCAAAAATAGAATGGACATATGTATAACTGAATTCTTTAGCTGTATACCTGAAACTAACATAGCATTGTAAATCAACTATACTCCAAAATAAAAGCTAAAAAACACTGCATTACTATGTTGTATACATGAAACCCATATGTAAATCAAGTCTATTTTAATACAAAATAAAAATTAATAAACAATAAAATACCTAAAGAAAGAACATACCCCCAAAGGATGGAGAAGTCACTCTCAAGGATATCTAGAAATGAAACAAACAAAAAGCAAAACAACCTGAGGTGGGAGTTGGGCACCATGCTCTAAAGGTCAGGAACCGCTTCTGATCATCCAATTAACATGTGAAAAGGGCTCAAGAGAATCAGTTACCAGGGCATTTAAACAATGAGGAATTTTGTTTTTAAGCACTTTCTAGCACTCGGTTATTATTTTTATCTCTGGCTGACAAAGCACATAAGAAAATGGCTTTGAGTCACTTTAAGTATGAGTAACAAGTCATAAAAAGGCTGAACACTTCATATTAGAAGCAAATTACTTATTTCTGTCAATATTAATTCTGCAAGTAGGAAATTCTCTCTCCTAGCCCTCCTTTCAAAATATAATCATTACTTACCTTGGAAATGAGCCGTTGGAAGTTTTCTGAGGCTGGGAGGCACAGTCTTGGTGCTTACGAATCAGGTAGGTATTACCACTCAAGCTCTTAGTCAGCAGGGATCATGCTGGGCTGGAAAGCTGTCAGTTTTGACTGCAAAACCAGGACCCTGGGCAATCTGTTAGTTATCCAGGTTTATTTAGGACCCAAAGAGGGCAGAGTTTAGATAGGTGAGAGAGGACTTAATGGTAATTTTTCTAGTTCTATCCAGTAACTAAAAAACAGAGGCAGACTGAAGATCAGAAATTTTTATTTTACTCAATTTATTTGAAAGAGGTACACGGAGTTAAACCGGGCAGTCATGTGACCAAGCAATTCAATTCTACCAATAGCAAGAAATCATTATTTAGAAAAAAGTCATTGGTGAGCATGGTGAACCAATTTTCAGGAGGAAAAAGACTAAGTTCAATTTCAAGAACTTCACTGTGATTTTTGTGTTTATAAATTAATTATCTCATCAGAACACACAAAATCAAGGCAGGGACTGTATAACAGGCAACTGGGTCAGACATAAGTACAAGGAAATATTGCACTGAATCAGAAATAGACATTTAAAATACTATCATCATCATCAAGAACCATATTTCACTAAAGAATAAGCATTCCGAAGAAGCAAAGACTATTTGGTCAATACAAACATTAGTAAGGAAATATTTTTAAAGTGCACATTCCCTGAAAAATTCAATTTTATATGTAAAATACATATTCACATACAGAGGACCATTTTAAAAAGTCTTAACAATCTGATCTTGCAACAAGTCCCAGGTACAATTTCTAACAGTCTGTGAGTGCAGGTATAAAACCGACAATGAGAACATTTCAATGTAGTCTGCATTTTTACTTGAATGTTCTTCAGCTTGCGAGTTGGAAACTTCTGGGTAGCCAGTGGAATGCTAGCGCTATGACTGCATAAGAAGAAATGCTGGATTTTTTAACATGATGTCTTTTACATTCACTTCTGACGACGGGACGTTTTATTATAGCACTCTCACAGGGTTTCCTGTTACAAGGACTTCAGGAGAAGGAGCCCATTATTAAAGGTATCAAAGCAACAGTAAATGAATGTGAATGGTGCTCAGTGACAGGGGTTTTCAGGTTGACAGACATCACAGCAGGTGCTAAACTATAATACAAATGACTTTGTGTAAAGTGATAAAAACTTTAAAAATATATGAGTATCAACCTATAAAACCCGAAGTTTCATATCTTACATGGCTCACTGGGTAACCAAAATTATCAATTTTTTGGAAAACGCCATAATGCTTTAAAAAGAACTAATTTGTAATTCTAAAATGAAACATTTTTTAAAAAAATGACATGGGACAATTTATTTTACAAAACAGGAAATAAGGTAAAAAACAGTTTCAGTTAAAGAAATGTGACGGTTTGCAAAAGAGTAGGATCCAGTGTCTTCTCAGTCCTTGCACTGGCCTTTTAAGATAGCCCTGGAACAAATACTACTTTATACCAACTGGGGTAGAGAGACAGAAAGCAGGAGAAAAGGTCTGCACTGATAGCTGTTTGGGGCAATGATCAAAGATAAAGATTATAAGAATCCTAAAAATTTTAACCAATCAGTGTTAGCTTGATTAGGTATAGCACTATCAGTAAGGTATAATTTCAAAAGCATATTTCAAAGGATTGGGCAGGAGGGCAGATGGTTCTCATTTAGGGTATGCAAAAGAGCGATCAGTGATACTGGGTAGCACCAAAGAAAACCAGATTCAACAAATTTTGCATTGAATCTTGCAAAAAGAATCAAATTATCTGTATTTTCTACTTGAATCCTACGTAAATTAGGAAATTCAATTATTTTCAGCTAAAAAGTGTTGGCATTTGTCTGGAACTCTGCAGAGAATAAGTATTTTGGCCCTAAAAGATTGTGACCTATGAATCAGCTCCCCATTTGCCTTTGTCCATTTGGTGACTCAGATGGCAGGTAGATGGAGCAAAGTCAATATCCTTAAAAGGAGAACTTCTGTGCCCAATCCTAGTAAAATGCTTAGTGGGAGAGAGGAGGAAATACCCTAAATTAAAGGATATTCTGTGATCTTTTTTGGGAGCTGTTTGTGGATCTCAATTTTCTATGCTTTTTCTAGACCACTGGTGGGACATATTACACAGGCATCTGATATATACCAGAAAAGGAAAACATTTCCAAAATAAGAGCTATCCTATCTTCTCCCTCAATAGAAAAAGACAGTGCTCACAGCCTAAAGACTCCCTGAGTTGTGGGTCTGTTGCGCCTTACCCAAGGTAAAGTAAGGCTTGGCACGATCCAGATTGTTTCAACAATCACTGAATGCTACATGCCTCCTACAGCAGTGGCTTTCAGGTTCCTCCTCCCCAAACTGCAATTCACAATAACAAATTACATTTTGTGACCCAGTATACACAGTATATAGATTATTTAACTAATTATTTAACTAAAACAATATTTAACCTTGTTACCTGCAAAGCTCTTTTCTTTTCTATTCCATTAAGAAAATATGCTGGTCTTGAACTGATTGCATGGCTCACTAATGGGTTAAGACCTACAGTTTGAAAAACACCATCCTTGAGGATTTTAGCTGACCTTGAGAGAGAATGTAAAAGCAATGGCCCTGGAATCCAAACAGCTTTCTCTGCCCTATGGTGGCTGAGGCATAAATATGTCCATTTCCAAAGAGCTACTTCTACCTTCAGTGTATTTGGCAAACACTTTCAGTTCCTACAGGCAGACTAGCCCAGTACCTTGTGGCAATCTTTTTAATACTGGGGCCTGAAAAGTACTAACAAAAGCTGGTCATTGATGACTGAATAAATAAGGTTCATAAAATTCAGCACTAAGTAGCATCTTTACTTTTTACCAGACAGTAACAGGATACTACTTCACAGGATATTTCTAAGAGATGAGTTAGGTACGTGTATACTCACTGGGACGGTATTATTACTACTACTGTTGGAAAAAATGATGGAGATAATTATGATAGAATTGACAAATAAGTTTCAGAAAATCTTCTTTGGAGGCCACAGGATAGTTTTGGGATTGATTAGGATTATGGAGGAGAGAAAGACAGGGAAGTACTGCCACAGATAATCATGATTATTTAGGGACCAGAAAATAATGCAGTTGTACTGAAGTGAGCCTGGGAAAAATTCCAAGGTCTTGCTAACACCAGAGAAGGAGCAGTCAATATACATACTGTAGTTGGGAAGCCACTGCAGAAGCACACATGCTCTTTGGTTCACGGAGTATTTTGTAAATGTGAAGCAATTACAAGCTTCTTTTTGTATCAGAAATCAAAGTTGCTATGTTTAGTGATTATAGTTTTCTGGAGGTGAGTTGGCTAGGGACAGACACTCTGCCTTCAGCTTCATACATAATCACAGATCAGGATACATGAAAGATATAGGGAAACAGCTAACATATAATAGAAAGAGACGAAGGACAGAATACTCAGGCCCCTTTCCACAGCAACTACCAAACAACGAAGACAAGTTTAAAGTTCTCAAGCTGAGAACCACTAAACATAGTTAAATATAATTCAAGGTAGGTTACTTTTTAAATACCATAGATTATAAACTCTGTAATATTCAAGAAAAAGACTACAGAATCAAACATATAACTGTAAATTGTAAAATGTTACGCTAAAAAGACTGACTCATTATCTAGTGATTTACTTATGTTCTTTGTTTTAGTTGAAAAAAAGCTTCTAAGACAACTGATGAAACTATTGCTTTTGAAATTGTGGGTCTTTCTATTCCAGAGACAGGAATGGATTGGAGGTGTTGATGGACAGATGACTGGTGGCTGAGAAAGAATAAGATATTTCTAGGTTGTCATTGGCATGGGAACAGGAAAAACAGGCACACTGGCTTTGCATATGTACTACTGACAAGACCCACTCTGGCTGGCCTCCAGAGGATACCAGAAGGCTTTCTCTCCGTACACTATTAAGACTTTTCCCCTTTACCATGGGATACCCAAAGAGTGATGGGTCTTTATTCTGAGAATAAAACCGTGAAACTGGAGTAGGTAATGAGGCACTTGACTAATGACACTGACTAGAACTCCAGCAAAGGAACATTTCAGATGAGGACAATCTGATAAAAGATTTCTGACCACCTCTATTCCTAGGTTTAATTCTAATGTATGCAAAATTGGCAGAGCTCAGCAAAAGACAAAAAGTATGTTACTTTGAAAAAAGGCCATCAAGGGAACATGCACTATCATGAGATTCGAAACTTCTCATCCTGTGATTATGTTCAGCAAAGAAAAAAAAAATCCTGAAGGAACTATTATTAATAAACAATGTGTTTTTATAATCAGAGGAAAATCAGTAGTATTTAGTAGCAAGACTTGGTCAGGAAGAAATACAATTACAGTCTGGCATGCTGTTTATTTTAGCTTTTACAACAAACCAAGGGTTCAAGGAATATGAGAATTTCACAACCATTAACTTCTTATACAGTCTCCAATTCTAAAAACAGCTTATAGTAATTTGGTGGCATGTACAACATGCATCAAATACTCTATTATTCAATAAATAAGATACTGCATTGTTCTCTTCATGGTTTACAATCATGTATTTATCCTCTTTCACTTGAAAACTCTCATTAATATAAAGGTATAAGGATCTTGGGTAAGAACCAAGGGAAAAAACCCCCATGACATTTTTACTGATTTGCTGCCCATGGTTTTTGTTTGGATGAGCTATACACTTAGAAAGAGTGATTCTCACTTGAATAAGACAAAGCAAACCAGAAATTCTCAATTTATTGCCAACAGAATAGGTTACTAGGTTAGATTTTAGGGTACACATATTTATCCTACATTTGTACAGAGAGGGGCTATCTGTTCTGAAGCATAACTTGTATTAAGACAGCAAAATTTTGTTTCATCCTACCAGTGAATAGGAAGCTGGTATTGTTAAGGCCTCAGGAATTTTCCTTTAAGGTCAGCAATCTATTAAATCTATTAAAAATATAACCTTGGGAAACCAAGTAGATCTCAAGATGCTGGCTTGAGGAAGTATTTCTAAGGCTTTGAAGTTTTGAGAGGGACTTTCCCTGTTCAGGGATGACACTCATTTCTTCAAGCCTTTCTTAAGATGAGGCTTGAAGAGGTATTTGTCAATTTGTATCATATAAAATAAAAAAGACTATTTTTCATAGTCATGCTATGTACTTCAAATAGTAATTTAAATCTACCCTTTATTTAAAAAAATAAGGAAAATCATACTAAAATATTTATCTGTAAAATGAACTTCATGTTTCTAAAGAAACTACCACCAAAGTTATCTTGATAGCACTAAGGCAATGTCTGATTTCATCATCTACTTATCATTCATTCAGGGAGTTTGATGTAAGCATGATAGAACTTTAAAATGTGAACTAGGAATATTCAATTTAGCTCCATTAAATTCAGGCTAAATATGTGCAATTTCTCCACCATTACAGAGAATCACCTGGAGCAAATACTTAAGATTCATAAAAGAAATACTTCTTTTATAAAGTAATCAGAATTTAACCGGATGCATGATTCAAGTTAGAAAACCAAACAGATCCCCAAAGAATTGAAATAGTTGAATCATGTAGCTGTTTTACTTGATTCTGAATTTTTTAAAAAAGTACTTTAAATTACTTCTGTACTACACTTCCCAAACAGGTTTTGGAAGGTACAAGGTAGAAACTGTAATGATTTATTGCTGTACATCTTCAGGCAGTGGTCTCTGTCAGAGGTTCGGGGAAGGTTCTCTTGCTTCTTCTAGCTTTCTGAGGATCCACTGTAGTGGGGAAATGAAGCAACATTTACTTAACTTCAGTGAACTTGCAATGACAAAATGTAATGAGTGAAAATCTAGAAGTTATCTTCCAGTTTAGTCAGGAGTATACTGAAATAGCCAAGAACTAAATTCACTATGTAGGAGAGATCATTCATTCACTTAAATAGTCCAGGTGACTCAGGAACAATGGTACTGGGTTTAACAGTAGTAACAATACCATTCTAAGGTCTTTGGACTTAGATGTTCATCTTCAGAATAAGAAAAGTAAAATGATCCATCCCGAGAGAGAAGGGTAATTTGACAGCTGGATTGAATAACTCCGGCATAGTGTAAAAATCATCCATGCAGAATTCCTTCCAACCTATGCCAATTCTGTATCACAAACCTTCATCATTCTATATATTGGGATCTGACTGAGTAGAAATAATACATATAGTTCTACAGTAAGTAGTAGCATAGCAACATTCTTGAGCATATTAATAGGTGCTTTCATGATGTATTTTCTATTTTCAAAGGATCTGAAATTTCAAAATGCAAATGAAATGGGAAACTTTCTGCTGATAAAGTCTATTATCATTTGGCCTATATGACAAATAAAAGCCATGGAGTCAGTGATAACTGGGGTTATCCCATTAGGAAAATCTTAAGCAGATATATTTGTGCTTTTTTATTTAAGAAGAACCTAGTGGGAACAACTCTAAGATAAGTAGAGAAAGAGAACTAGGCTCAGTAGCTTTTTCTGGATGTTTCTGGCTGAGCTGGGAGATTAAAAAGAACTTTCTGAGATAAAATAATATGGTGAGAGATTAAATGGAAAACTTATTACAGAGAAACTGAAGGTAATGTCCCCTTCAGCAACATGAAGAAGATGGCCTGCAAGTCATATTATCATCATGCTTTACACTGTCTCCCTGTTCCAGGCAACATGCATACTGAGACTCTAGTCACTTTATCAGTCTTTCTTTGTAACTTGTCCACTTTTCAGTTTTGTATTGTTAGTATGTCAATGTTACCTTATATCACAATGTCTACATAGAAAATGGCATTGCTGCTGCTGCTGCTAAGTCGCATCAGTCGTGCCCGACTCTGTGCGACCCTATAGACAGAAGCCCACCAGGCTCCTCTGTCCCTGGGATTCTCCAGGCCAGAACACTGGAGTGGGTTGCCATTTCCTTCTCCAAAGCATGAAAGTGAAAAGTGAAAGTGCTGT
>NW_011494870.1:202320-218645 GCF_000754665.1 Bison bison bison | reverse complement strand
CCTTCTCCAAAGCATGAAAGTGAAAAGTGAAAGTGAAGTCACTTAGTTGTGTCCAACTCTTAGCGGCCCCATGGACTGTAGCCTACTAGGCTCCTCCGTCCATGGGATTTCCCAGGCAAGAGTACTGGAGTGGGGTGCCATTGCCTTCTCCAAGAAAATGGCACAGCACTTGCTAAATGATACAAGGCACACATGTATGGGTGAAAGAGGTTCCTGCTTTGACCTCCAGGTGTGAGAAGTGAACTGGTAAATAGTCATAACCAGCCAGGACCAACGCAGAGAGGCCTAGGGCCCAGGGATTCAGCAAAGAAGCCCTGTGTTCTTATTTGTAAGTTTCACAACACAGTGAGTACAATTCAGTGTCAGGAACAGCATCTAAGTTGTGACCAATGAGGTAGATAGTCAATTCGTCTTCCTTTTCTTGACAGTGCATATACTTTTAATTGCCATAATCCCTAAAGTATGTGTCCCAACCTTTCCTTCCCTGGTGGCTCAGATGGTAAAGCGTCTGTCTACAATGTGGGAGACCTGGGTTCGATCCCTGGGTTGGGAAGATTCCCTGGAGAAGGAAATGGCAACCCACTCCAGTACTCTTGCCTAGAAAATCCCATGGACGGAGGAGCCTGGTGCAGAGAAAACTGAGGTTAACTGTCTTCCCCAAGGTCCTACAGTCAAGAAGGAACAGAACCAGTATTTAAAAATCAGATTTTCTGACTACAGGCATGGCTCTTCTTCCTTGTGCTAGGCTACAGTAATTAAAGAAAAAAAAATCATTACATCTACACAGTAGAGAAATAAACAGTGTGGCGCTATACTTTCCCTGCTGGAGCTGGTAGATGAGCATTAGAGTGAATTAATTTCTTTTGTTTGTTGGCTTTTTTTTTTTTGGCAAAGTATTACAGTTAAGATTTAAAATAAGAGAGCAATTTGATTTCAAAAACAAGTAGGTGTGTGAATTCAATCTAATGAAAAAATAATTTGGGGGAAATATTACATAGTTACATATATTAAAATCATCAAAACACAACATGAAATTGAAAAACTAACACAACTTATCTGCCTTAAAGACATCAATACAACTTACACGGCTTTGAATGAGCAGCTGCTACGTGTTTAAGTAAAAGATTGACTATATTTACCCTCGCATCCTCCGGGGTTCTGAAGTTAACTATTTTTCCAAACTCTTTGGCATGGAATACAGACTTCACCCGTTCCTATAAACAGAGTAAGTTCTTCATTAAAATGGAAATCTAGTTGCAGAAATACAAATAAAGAAATGCCATTAAAAAAAAAAAAAGAATGAGAAATCAAGAAGAATCAAATACAAACAAAAAAAAAAGACTAAATTCTAACCCATCCATTACCACTAAACCTAAAACAAAAAATTTTAGGTGAGATTTCAATTGCTTTGTGAAGCCATAAAAGGTTGGTGCAGAGGATAGGAAGGAGATACATCTAGAAGCAGTGCCACTATTTTCCCTCTCTCAGATAGTTCTTGATTTCTGGCCATGGACTCATGATAATCAGCTGAAAAATAATGTACACATGTGTGTGAGTACATATACACATGGTGTATAAGTATGTGCATGTGTGTTTGTGTTTCTGTAACTTCTGACATTTTAAACCAATGCATTTCTTTTTATTTAAAGAATGCAATAAAAATGTAGCTTCAGAATCAAAGAAATCACAGTGGGTGCTATGTGACTGTCCTCCAATTTTTTTTTCACTCTTTTAGTATTCTGTTCAGTACTTGTGGGAGAAGAACTGTTGGATGGTGGTGGATGTTACGTATTAGAGGGACAAATAGAAAGAATGGGATTATTAAGAAGAGAGAGGGGTGGTGATTACTTCTATTAACCATGGGTAAGGACATAGAAGAAGCAGTATATTACTAGTCTAACAATTTCTATAAGTAATTAAACAGGCATATACAGACTTCAGAAGAAATCAGATTCTTCTATTTTTTTTAAAAAAAGGAATATTGCTGGTATTAGTGGAAGAGGAAGAAATCAAGGAGATAAGAAGTTTATCCTTGTAGATTACAAAAATGCCGAAAAATGCAATATGGGCTAAAGCAGAGCCTAATAGCCACTCAGGTGAGTCGCTCAGTCGTGTCCAACTCTTTGCAACCCCACGGACTTCAGCATGCCAGGCCTCCCTGTCCATCACCAACTCTGGAGTTTACTCAAACTCATGTCCATTGAGTCGGTAATGCCTCCCAACCATCTCATCCTGTTGCATCTCCTTCTCCTTCTGCCTTCAATCTTTCCCAGCATCAGGGTCTTTTCAAATGAGTCAGTTCTTCGAATCAGATGGCCAAAGTATTGGAGTTTCAGCTTCAACATCAGTCCTTCCAATGAATATTCAGGACTGATTTCCTTTAGGATGGACAGGATGGATCTCCTTGCAGTCCAAGGGACTCTCAAGAGTCTTCTCCAACACCACAGTGCAAAAGCATCAATTCTTCAGTGCTCAGCTTTCTTTATAGTCTAACTCTCACATCCATACATGACCACTGGAAAAACCACAGCTTTGACTAGACGGATCTTTGTTGGCAAAGTAATGTCTCTGCTTTTTAATAAGCTGTCTGGGTTGGTCACAACTTTTCTTCCAATGAGCAAACGTCTTTTAATTTCATGCTGCAATAACCATCTGCAGTGATTTTGGAGCCCAAAAAGTAAATTCTGTCACTGTTTCCACTGTTTCCCCATCTATTTGCCATAAAGTGATGGGACCAGATGCCATGGTCTTAGTTTTCTGAATGTTGAGTTTTAACCAACTTTTTCACTCTTTCACTTTCATCAACTCTCTTTAGCTCTTCTTCGCTTTCTGCCATAAGGGTGGTCATCTGCATACCTGAAGTTATTGCTATTTCTCCCAGCAATCTTGATTCCAGCTTGTGCTTCATCCAGTCTAGCATTTCTCATGATATATTCTGCATATAAGTTAAATAAGCAGGGTGACAATATACAGCCTTAATTACTCCTTTCTCGATTAGGAACCAGTCTTTATACCATGTCCAGTCCTACCTGTTGCTTCTTGACCTGTCTGTAGATTTCTCAGGAAGCAGGTCAGGTGGTCTAGTATTCCCATCTCTTTCAGAATTTTCCACAGTTTGTTGTGATCCACACAAAGGCTTTGGCATAGTCAATAAAGCAGAAGTAGATGTTTTTCTGGAACTCTCGTTTTGATAATCCAACAGATTTTGGAAATTTGATCTCTGGTTCCTCTGCCTTTTCTCAAACCAGCTTGAACATTTGGAAGTTCATGGTTCATGTACTGTTGAAGCCTAGCTTGGAGAATGTTGAGTATTACTTTGCTAGTGTGTGAGATGAATGCAATTATGCGGTAGTTGGCACATTCTTTGGTATTGCCTTTGGGATTGGAATGAAAACTGACCTTTTCCAGTCCTGTGGCCACTGCTGAGTTTTCCAAATTGCTGGCATATCGAGTGCAGCACTTTCATAGCATCATCTTTCAGAATTTGAAATAGCTCAATTGGAATGCCATCACCTCCACTAGCTTTCTTCATAGTGCTGCTTTCTAAGGCCCACTTGACTTCACACTCCAGGATGTCTGGCTCTAGGTGAGTGATCACAACATCGTGATTATCTGGGTTATGAATATCTTTTTTGTATAGTTCTTCTGTGTATTCTTGCCACCTCTTCTTAGTATCTTCCGCTTCTGTTAGGTCCATACCATTTCTGTCCTTTATTGAACCCATCTTTGCATGCAAAGTTCCCTTGGTATCTCTAATTTTCTTATCTCTAGTCTTTCCCATTCTATTGTTTTCCTCTATTTCTTTGCACTGATCACTGAGGAAGGCTTTCTTATCTCTTCTTGCTATTCTTTGGAACTCTGCATTCAAATGGGAATATCTTTCCTTTTTTCCTTTGCCTTTAGCTTCTCTTCTTTTAGTAGCTGTATGTAAGACCTCCTCAGACAACCATTTTGCCTTTTTGCATTTCTTTTTCTTGGGGATGGTCTTGATCACTGCCTCCTGTACAATGTCATAAACCTCTGTCCATAGTTCTTCAGGCACTCTGTCCATCAGGTCTAACCCCTTGAATCTACTTGTCACTTCCACTGTACAAGGGATTTGATTTAGGTCATACCTGAATGGTTTAGCAATTTTGCCTACTTTCTTCAATTTAAGTCTGAATTTGGCAGTAAGGAGTTCATGATCTGAGCCACCGTCAACTCCCGGTCTTGTTTTTGCTGACTATACAGAGCTTCTCCATCTTTGGCTGCAAAGAATATAATCAATCTGATTTCATTACTGACTATCTGGTGATGTCCATGTGTAGAGTCTTCTCTTGTGTTGTTGGAAGAGGGTGTTTGCTATGACCAGTGTGTTTTCTTGGCAATACTCTTTTAGCTTTTGCCCTGCTTCATTCTGTACTCCAAGGCCAAATTTGCCCATTACTGCAGGTATTTCTTGACTTCCTACTTTTGCATTCCAGTCCCCTATAATGAAAAGGACATCTTTTTTTGGATGTTAGTTCTAGATGATCTTGTAGGTCTTCATAGAACTGTTCAGCTTTTTCAGCATTACTGGTTGGGGAAAAGACTTGGATTACTGTGATACTGATTGGTTTGTCTTGGAAACAAAGAGAGATCATTCTGTCATTTTTGAGATTGCATCCAAGTACTGCATTTCAAACTCTTCTGTTGACTCTGAGGACTATTCCATTTCTTCTAAGGGATTCTTGCCCACAGTAGTAGATATAATGGTCATCTGAGTTAAATTCACCCATTCCAGTCCATTTCATTTCTCTGATTGCTAAAATGTCGATGTTCACTCTTGCCATCTCATGTTTGACCACTTCCAATTTGCTTTGATTCATGGACCTAACATTCCAGGTTCCTATGCAATATTGCTCTTTACAGCATCAGACTTTACTTCCATCGCCAGTCACATCCAAACTGGGTGTTGTTTTTGCTTTAGCTCCATCTCTTCATTCTTTCTGGAATTAGTTCGCCACTGATCTCCAGTATCATATTGGGCACCTACTGACCTGGGGCTACTCATTATTTCATAAGTGGCCACAGGGTCTTTCATTTTCTGAGTGAATCAGAGAAATTCTCAGTGGGTAAATTGGACTAAGATGCTCAAAAACTAACATGCAGTCTACTTAAGAGCTGCCCCATGTCTTTGAAATTAATGGTAAGATTGAACTAAAGGTCTTCACTAGTTAAGCATCGGAGAAGGCAATGGCACCCCACTCCAGTACTCCTGCCTAGAAAATCACATGGACAGAGGAGCCTGGTAGGCTGCAGCCCATGGGGTCGCTAAGAGTCGGACACGACTGAGTGACTTCACTTTCACTTTCATGCATTGCAGAAGCAAATGGCAACCCACTCCAGTGTTCTTGCTTTGAGAACCCCAGGGACGGGTGGGCTTCCATCTCTGGGGTCCCACAGAGTCGGACACGACTGAAGTGACTTAGCAGCAGCAGCAGTTAAGCATAGGACCTAGGCACAGTTCTGTTCTGTAGGCTAGCCTAGAAGAAATCTTGTTTCTGACTGTGTCCAATGCCCCTTCTTCCAGTAACAATTCCTTGAATCACCTCTGGGTAACTACTTCTCACCATCTCTTACTGCCAAAACTTCATATAGAGCTGACCCTTCCTTCCTGGCAGCACCATACTGATCCCATGACCATTCCCTGGCCAACTTACAATGGATATTGAGACTCCTTATGATTTACCAAATGACTAGCAATTTTCTGTATTTTATATCAACATCTAAGTACCAGGTACTGCACTAGCTGCTAAAGATCAGAGAAATGGTCTCTGCATTCAAGAAGATTACAATTGAATTAGGAAGATAATATCTATAAAAAGATAAAAGAATTATTGATAACAGGCTGTTAGAGTGAAAACTGAGCATTTCAGGGAAAAACATTCTGTAGGCAACTGCCATGGATTCTAAGGTATACAAATATCTCACTTTAGTGCCTTAGATAGCAACGAGGAAGGTACAGTTCTGTTACTGAGTATGAAATGAGGACCCACAAATGTTGTCAATGTGACAGAACAAAAGTGCATTTCTTCTTGGCCTAAGTTTCTTTTCTTTAAGCCTGAGTAAGACAGCAGTGCAAAGAAAAACCATAAGAAGATGAAGCAACATCTATAAAAGAGGTAGAAAACATTACAGAGGTCAAGACTATTTTAATGTGTTGTTTTCAGCACCAAGTGTTAAAAAAATTCTATTCAACATACCTTTGCTTCGATGCGTAGTCTTCTCTCATGAACAATGAATGGCTCTTTGGTAAACTCATCAAAACTATATTGCCACTCACAAGTAAGCTGTCCAAATGTTCCTTTTGTTACAAACAACACACCACTCAAAAAGAGAAAAAAGAATCCACTTTAAAAACTGAAGGATTTACATCCAATAATATAATAAAGCAGTACACACCTTTTTTGCAAGGGCATGTAGAACATTCACTAAGAGACACCACATTCGAGGTCATAAAAGACTATAATGAATTTAAGGGAACTGAAATAAAACAAAATATGTTCTCAGTATGTTTAATCAAATTAAACCAGAAAACAAGTAACAGAAAAGGATACTTCCAAATGTTCACTTAACATTAGAAGAATACTTCTAAAAAAAAAAATACATGGGTCAAAGAATCTCAAAGGAAATTGGAAAATAACTGAACTAAATGAGAATGAAAACATGAAATCTGTAGCAATGTTTAGTAGGAAATGTACAGCATGACATACTTATATTAGAAAAACTAAAGTACTTATAAAGTGAAATATATTAGAAATTTTTTAAGAAACAGGACAAAGTTAAGAGAAACAGTTACCAAGCAATATTTTGGAGAACTTCCATGGAATTAGTGCTTTAGAAAAAAATGCTGTTGTTGCTAAGGCTCCATAAAATATATTTACCAAACTTTATCAGAAAGAGATTTTTAAAAGTAATTCTTGTTCTCCCCCAATTATTTTGAGGAAAGAAATCAAGAGATACAAATAATTCTGTTTATAATAATTCTATTTAATTCTTCCTTCAAAGGCCTTTCTTCCTCAAGTCGTCTTCCTGGCTGAAACATCAACTGTAAGTACAATCAGAGGTTTCTTTAAGTGGCATATACTTTAAGTTAAGGGACTGAATTAAAGAAACAGCTGATACATGGCTAGAATGGAAAAAAAAAGACAGCTAATCAAGATTTATTTCTTTCATCTCCATCTTCTGTCTCTGATCCCTTCTTTCACCAATCGGATTATAGAGACTGTTGGACTAGACCCACTGGTCCTCCAGAATATCTACAACCATGTGAAAAACCAAAGCTAAGCTAATTTTATTGCAGATACTTAGTATCTCCTCTCCTGATTCAAAGCTCCTTTATCTTCAAGTGCAAAACTTGGAAAGTACACCCTAAGTATAAATATCATTTTTCAATCAACTAACTCATTACAGTTACTGTCAAGGTTTATATGACCACACTTAAAGAGGTCCACTATGTTGAGAAGAAAGTTATTTCTAAAATGTTGCAAGATGTGGAAATAATAAACTTAGCAAATGATTCTTGTTTAACTCTGATGAGTCACCCTTCCCTTAGTCAATGGGGAGAAGGGTTAATAAAACATGACTGAATGCTGCTGTGAACAAAAACGACTGAAGCACTGGTCTTTAAATATAAAAGTTCAGAAACAACTTAGGTGTACATTATAGTACATATTTCTAAATGAATACTAGGCAGTCATTTACAAATTAAGAAAGATCTCTTAATCATGGAATACTCTTTAAGACATAGGCCTTAAGTAAAGAATTAAGGTACAGAATGGTGTTTAATAATGGATTCCCATTTACATTAAAATATGTATTTGTATGCCTATACAAAAAACTAAGATAAGGGCATACGGTCCCATCACTTCATGGCAAATAGAAGGGGAAATAGTGGAAGCAGTGGCAGATTTTATTTCTGGGGGCTCCAGAATCACTGCAGATGGTGACTGCAGAAATTAAAAGATGCTTCCTCCTTGGAATGAAAGCTATGACAAACCTAGATAGCATATTAAAAAGCAGAGACATCACTGTGCCAACAAAAGTCAATATAGTCAAAGCTATGGTCATGGATGGATTTGAGTGTTGGACCATAAAAAAGGCTGAGTGCCGAAAACTTGATGCTTTCAGATTGTGGTGCTGGAGAAGACTTTTGAGAGTCACTTGGATAGCAAGGAAATCAAACCAGTGAATCCTAATGGAAATCAACCCTAAACATTCACTAGAAGGATTGATGCTGAAACTAAAGCTCCAAACTTTTGGCTGATGCAAAGAGCTGACTCACTGGAAAAGATTCTGATGCTGGGAAAGATGGAGGGCAAAAGGAAAAGGTGGTGGCAGGGGATAAGATGGTTAGATAGCATCACCAACTCAATGGACATGAATTTGGCCAAACTCCAGGAGATAGTGAAGGACAGAGGAGCCTGGAGTGCTGCAGTCCATGGGGTCACAAGGAATCAAACATGGCTTAGCAACTGAACAACAGCCACAACATGCCTATTCAGGCAGACATACGCTTTTAGAGGCAGACTTTTGCTTGCACAGGCGTAGAGTATTTCAAGGACACAAAACAAACAAAAGCAAGTCGCCTCTAGGAAAAGAGGGACTAGTAGCTGAGATGGAAAGAATACTGCCTCTCGCATCTACACCTTCTAAATACTGTGAGTTTTCTACTTTATGTTACTCTTTAAACAAGAAAATTAAGATAGTGTTATAAATTTGGGGCTCAGAAATTATTAGGATTAAAAACAGTAAAAATGACTGCTAAGTTCAATAATCAACTTGAACCAACAAGATGCTTATATAAATTCACCCTTTTGGCAGTGAACAAACCTGCATCAATCAGTCGGCCACTCCTATTTAGTTGTATTTCTCCTCCTCAGCTACATTTCTACTCCCTACCATCCAGAAATCCATCTTAAAACTGCACTTGCTTATTCTTTCCCCAGGTTTCATAATATCAACAATAACTCCTGTGAACACTTGCTGTTCCGAGGCTATGCCACTGTATATTTTTATGTTTCCCTCTACTACCTACAGGCCAAAGTGAGGATCTGGCTGTAAAAACTAATCTGTCTCCAATGGTACACCTATCTATGTGATTGAGTTTCTCTATATATTCTAATGGTCAGATACCACCAGAAGATTACTGACTTCTGGGGTAACCTGAAATTGTACACTTTTTCAGAGAGGTGAAAGGAATGGTATTGCCCACCCTTTAGAGTACAGTTTTATGGGGAATTTCTGTATTCACTTAATTGGTTGAAACAAATAAAAGTACTTAAAGTTATGCTTGTGCATGGTTATGCATTTATTTGTATGCATGTACAGTTTTAGGCACGAGGCTTGCAGAGCAAGAGAATCACAGTTACTATGAAGTGAGCTGTTAGTTGCGTCTGACTCTCTGAGACTCTATGGACTGTAGCTCACCAGGCTCTTCTGTCCATGAGATTTTCCAGGCAAGAGTAATGGAGTGGGTTGCCATTCCCTTCTCCAGGTGATTTTCCTGATCCAGGGATCCAAACCAGGTCTCCCGCATTACAGGCAGATTTTTTAACTGTCTGAGCCACCAGGGAAGCCCCATAGTTACTATGAATCAGTGTTAAATATGTGGAATAAGATGTGAATAACAACTGCTTCACTTCATGAGTGATTGTCAGTTAACCTGTTATCAAATTATACTAGAGAAAGGAGGTTACCTTCTGGTAATCATTAACATGTCTGTCTTATTGATCATGACATGGGTAAAATATTTGTATTTTGCAAATCTTCCGTTTTCCATGACCTAAAAAAGAAAGGTGAGAGAATGAGAAAGTTGATAATATCCTCTTCTAATGCAAATAATGATTTACTGATCCTCTAAAAACCCTTCTCAAGGGGGCAAATTCATTAACACATTTACACAGTAAACATATTGTTAGAAAGTTGAATATTCACAAAATCATTGCTGCTCCTTCTTAAAAAGCACCTTTTTGTACTACTTTATTCAAGATTACTCAACAGCCGCTATACTGGCATTTAATGCTAGTTTTAGAAGATATTGTTATTTTACAAAGTTTAAGTGAAAAGACCCTGATGCTGGGAGGGACTGGGGGCAGGAGGAGAAGGGGACAACAGAGGATGAGATGGTTGGATGGCATCACCGACTCAATGGACATGAGTCTGAGTGAACTCCAGGAGTTGGTGATGGACAGGGAGGCCTGGCGTGCTGCGGTTCATGGGGTCACAAAGAGCTGGACACGACTGAGCGACTGAACTGAAGTGAAACCTACTGAAGTTAGTTTTAAACAATCACATTCATTCTGTCTTGGAAAACAGATTAGTATTTGATCATATCTGTACAAAACCACATATAAACACTAATACATATTTAAACATACGCATCACATAAACTACTATTAGCTCCCACTTTGCCTCTTGCCTATGATTCTCATATCTGCCTTACAAACATGCTTTTCTTTGCCAATCTCACAGTTCATTCAAAATTAGGAAGCAAATTATTTCTGGAAAGACAGGAAACCCCAGAACCAGCCCACAGACTAGACTTTCTCTTTTAAGACTGCTGAAACATTGTCTGTACATGATGTGATTAACAGTTCTTTGTCTCACAAAATATAAAGTTAACTACATAAACAAGATAGACTTAATATTCTCAATATAATGTGCTCTGAAAATGGAATTACTCTGGCTATTTAAAATGCATATCAGGCTAGACTATTATTTATTAAAGGCAAGCAATGTAACTGTGACTAAGATTCCTTAAGAATTTAGACAAAAATGTTAGATCTCTTGAAGAAATTCCAAAAGGGAATATAAAGATTCTAGAAAACTGTATTCCATGAGGCTATATCAAAAAACTCAAAGTATATAATTTAGAAGAAAGCTAACAAGTGAGGTTAGCTAACAAGAAAGCTAACAACCTTCACAGTAAAATAGACTTTTTTATTAAAGAAGTTAAAAAAAAAAGCAGAATAAAACATACAAATTAACTGCACGGAAGCATTTTCTAACTTCAAAAATCATAATATTGAGGAAAAGAGTAACTTTACTATTTACTGTAGTGAGTAGGGCCATTTAAACTTCAATTCCTTGAGTTACAAATGAAAAAGGGACATAACCACAGATTCAGAAAAATTAATAACATATAAATTATGCAAATAAATTTGCAAAACTAGTGGTAAAGTGGGTCATATTTTAAGAAATTATTTAAAAAAAGAAGCATCAAATATTAGAGAGGAAGAGTAGAAATTACTTGCAGATAACCGTATCTGGAAAATCCAAATACAAAATCCAGTTAACTTTACTTTAAAACACAGTAATCAATTTGAAAAATGGAAGGAAAACAAACCTGCTTACAAAGGTAATAAAAAGATAAATGTTTATATATTACATTTAATAAATAACATGCAGAATTTGTATGATAAAAGCTGTAACACTCTATTGAGAAGAATAATAGAAAATTTGAAAATGGAAATCCATCTCTTATTCTTGGATATAAAAATTCATTATAATAAAGATTTTATTCTTCCATCCTATTTTTATACATGAACTCTTAATGTGATTCCAAGATGGTATTTGTTAATTTGTTTTGAGGAGGGGAAAAAGTGATTTGACAAAATTATAAGATTTATACGAAAATAAGTGATAATATAAACTATGAAAGGAGAATAAGAACTACCCTCGCTGACATTAATACAATTTATAAAGTTGCAGGCGTGAAACAGTCTGGTGCTAGTGGAAGTTAGATACAGACATATCAATAGAAAGCACACTGATTCCAGAAACTGACCAAAATACAACAGGATTTTATAAAATCCTATATATCCAAACACAGGTATTTATAAAATCAAGACATTTCAAATTATTGGGCAAAAACATGCATTTCCAAATAAACGATGTTTCAAGCAACTTGCTGGCTAAAGGTAGATCTCTGTTTCTCTCTTTCCACCAAATTAATTCCAAATGTATCACTAATTTAACTACACAAAATGAAATTACAGAAGTACTAGAATAAAATAACACTTTTATGATTTTACAGTAAAGGTCTAAATGTAAAACACAAAGTCCATAAGAACTGTTAAGTATGTGGAAATTAAAGACCAGTGAATAGCAAAACAGTAAGCAAACAGAAAGAAAATAAAAATCAAAGGATAAATTAGGAAAATATCTGTTAATACAGTGACAAAAAACTAATATCATAACACATAGAATTCTAGTAATATGAATAAACCAATGGAAGAAAAAGGAGTCAGTCTATAGGAAAATGTATAAGGATATGACTAGGTAGTTCAACAAAACACAAAATCTGACAATAAACATGAGAAAATGTTTAACCTAACTCAAAATCAAGAAAAGTCAAGTCAAATAAATGTATCCTTTGGGTTGGAAATTGCACTGCTATGATTTATCTTATGCAAAGCCATGCCAAGAAATATATATAGGAATCTTCATGGTAATGTGTTAAATGCAAAAAACCTAAATGTTCAAAAACAGAAGACTGTTTAAATAAATTACAGCAGGCATACAACAGGACACTATACAATCATGAAAAAGAAACAATCCTGCTTACAAGGGTAATAAAAGGTAGATGAGTGTGTACTGATACTGAAAACTAGGCAAGATATACTATCTGAAAAGAAATTAAGTTACTGAGAATGAATGAGGGGAGTAGCAACACATATATTTGCATAAAAACAAATAATTTCTGTAAGGGTTGGTGGTAACACACCAAATCTGTTCACAGCATTTTCCTCTGGGCTTAGGAAGGATAATGATGGGGATGGAGGTACAAGTGAAGCTTTTATTTATAATTTTACATCCTTCATTTCAGTTTTATGGTATTGGAAGAAAAATAAGCTTGCAAGTATTTATTTTCTTTTGTTCAGAATACAAATGTTTATTTCCTCAAGAACAGCACTACTAAAAGAAGCCAAGAGTCTATAAACCCCATTAATAGATTACAATCTTCAAATAATTTAAAATCTAATGGTTCAGTTCTAAGTAACTTTTATTTCAATATTAGGTTTGGGTATTTCAACTTAATTTCTTTTCATCACCTTTCACTTTTCAGTTCCAATCTGATCTGTACATTTAAGTAATCAACCACCTTCAACAGTCACAATAAAATCTGATAAAAAGAAAGCTAATAAAAAGTAATTCATGCAATGCTTTTTAGAGTTCATCAAAAATCTCAAATGCAAAACTTGAAACATGAGTGCTCAAACAAACTGCTTAGAAACATATAATGAATTTGAATGTATTTGAATAAACATCAAAGATAACTCAACACGCAGCAAAATTTTACTGATCAGTCTCCATTAAAACATGTAACTATGGAAGAACAACAGGATTAATAAGCAGAAGTGACAACTTTGGAACTAAATCCCATAGACAGGAGAGAATGTGATAGCTAATCATCTTTCATCATGCTGTAAAGAATCTACAAATGTCATGCCTTTGGTCACAACTTCCTGATAAAATTATTTGACTCTATAAACTCACTACATATGAACATTTATACTTTTCTAAGCATAATTTGTATTATTTTTAAAATCTGGAATTTCAGACCTGAAGGAATATTACTGTTCATCCAAACTAATCTCTTCCTCTTATACATGAAGAAACCAAGGGTCATTTAAGTGTCCTTCCTATCTAATCCTCATGACAACCCTGTGTTATTAGGTTAAGATTACAGTTAACTGACATGCTTGGGGTCACTTGGTCAGTACTTCAGACATGTAAGTTATGGAAGTGGGCTCAGGAAAAGTGGTTTATTTATTTCTAATTTCAATGCTTTTCACTACACCATGTCACATGTTTCCGTGACCTCAAAAATGTCTTCAATATCCCTGGATGCTGGCTGTTGCCTTGGAAGGCTGCTAAAGCAGCTCAGACTGGCTTAATTTTTTTTTGGGGGGGGGCTTAATTTTTTTTAGGTTAACAGGGTTCCAACAGTAAAATATTAATACCCTATCTTCTTCTACTCTAAATAGATGTTAGGTATGAATGTTTTTCCTAAAATAATTTGTGATATCCTTTAAAATAAATGAATAATTAGCAATACCAGGACTAGGAATCACATGTAGTCTTTGCATCAAGACCAAAGTCCGGCAGAAATATCAATGAGTTCGTCTGAGGTTTCAGGTACAACTGCCAGTACTTTAGACATGTTCGTTTCATCTATATGCTATAGTGTTAAAAGAAAAGGATTTTTTGCCTTACTCATTAATAGAATATATGAATTATCCATCATCATTTAAGTATTTTCTTAACGAAATAAACAGAAACACTAAGGAAACTGCATTTGTTGTATATAATTGTCAGAACCTACAGGTAACAATTAAAATGTATGGTTATTGGTAAGGGTTCCTTTTACAATAGAAAAGATGTGTATGTAAACCTTAGTTTGCTAGATATAAAAAAATCCAAACCAAATTGACTATACATTAGAAACACACAAAAAGTAGGAACTGGATAGGCAGTTGTATCAGTTATTCTCTACTAAATCTGTATTTCCTGCCAGATAAGTTCCAGTACTTTAGAAAAAGAACATACCTAACAACTACAGTAATATAGAAAACACAGCTAATACTTTCAAACCATCCAAATGCTATGAAGTAGCAGAGTTCTATAACAAAAACATTTCTGAAAGAAAAAAGCAAAATATGAAAAGGCAGATGATAGGAACAACTCATTAACATGGAAGGCTTTAAATCCCAAATACAAGGTGATAATATTCAGTCTAAATATATTTAAGAAAATTAGGTAAAGATAGGAATACAGTTAAGCAAAAAACAAAACCAAAATCTGATTACTATCTGACTTTTTAAGAAGAGGAGTTTCATAGAGGTATATATTAAGATACATATATTACATATATTAAGGTAGCTCATATTATATATATATAATATATATAGTTCATATATTATATAATATATACATATATTAAGATAGCTCAGTTGGTAAAGAATCCGCCTGCAATGCAGGAGACCCTGGTTGGATTCCTGGGTAGGGAAGATCCGCTGGAGAAGGGACAGGCTACCCATTTCAGTGTTCTTGAGATTTCCTTGTGGCTCAGCTGGTAAAGAATTCACTTGCAATGTGGGAGACCTGGGTTCGATCCCTGGGTTGGGAAGATCCTCTGGAGAAGGGAAAGGCTACCCACTCCAGTATTCTGGCCTAGAGAATTCCATGGACTCTATAGTCCATGGGGTTGCAAAGAGTCAGACACAACTGAGTGACTTTCACTTCACATGAGTGGTAAAAGGAAAATGAAATTTATCTAGATGAAAAAAAGATAAAATGCTATTGAGCAAGAAAATCTACTGGATAACCAATAAATGGTTTTACAGATTGGCTAATCTGGTTAGGAGATAATGGGGGGAAAAGTGAAAGGTTTATGAACAGATTATACTAAAAAAATTAAGTTTACTTTAAAAATGACAAAATTCAGGGAAGTAAACATAAAATTAAAATGCTAAATGCTGCCATTTCTCAATTATTTAAGAAGTAAATAAGTAGATGAACAAATCATCTACTTGTTCAAGATGACTTGTTCATCTACTTACTCATCATCTACTGAGAAAGTCAATAAGTATAATTTCCTTAGAGTAATATGATAAAACTTAGGGATAAAAAAGGATTTATCAATTCACTTCAAGTGTAAGAGATATGAGGGCTACAGCCAGAAAGAACACGGTATTCAACTAAGCTTCATGGGCAAATATAGTAGACATTCATTACCTGAAAGCTCAGTGATTTCATACATACATACATATATAAAATAGAATAGATATAAACACAAGTGAAGAGATATTTAGCTTATTGTGTGAGGCAATTTTTTTTAACTAAATCTCATTGACTGTGTCATCAAATCTGAAGAGGATTCAGTTCAGTTCAGTTCAGTTCAGTCACTCAGTCGTGTCCGACTCTTTGCGACCCCATGACTTGCAGCACGCCAGGCCTCCCTGTCCATCACCAACTCCTGGAGTTCACTCAGACTCACGTCCATTGAGACAGTGATGCCCATCCAGCCATCTCATCCTCTGTCGTCCCCTTCTCCTCCCGCCCCCAATCCCTCCCAGCATCACAGTCTTTTCCAATGAGTCAGCTCTTCGCATGAGGTGGCCAAAGTACTGGAGTTTCAGCTTTAATATCATTCTCGCCAAAGAAATTCCAGGGCTGATCTCCTTCAGAATGGACTGGTTGGATCTCCTTGCAGTCCAAGGGACTCTCAAGAGTCTTCTCCAACACCACAGTTCAAAAGCATCAATTCTTCAGCGCTCAGCCTTCTTCACAGTCCAACT
>NW_011494870.1:187202-202092 GCF_000754665.1 Bison bison bison | reverse complement strand
TTTTTCACTCTCCTCTTTCACCTTCATCAAGAGGCTTTTTAGTTCCTCTTCACTTTCTTCCATAAGGGTGGTGTCATCTGCATATCTGAGGTTATTGATATTTCTCCCGGCAATCTTGATTCCAGCTTGTGCTTCTTCCAGTCCAGCATTTCTCATAATGTACTCTGCATATAAGTTAAATAAACAGGGTGACAATATACAGCCTTGACGTACTCCTTTTCCTATTTGGAACCAGTCTGTTGTTCCATGTCCAGTTCTAACTGTTGCTTCCTGACCTGCATACAAATTTCTCAAGAGGCTTAGGCTTTGTTTAATCCACTCCCCCCGTATCTTTGTCTCCTCCCATGCAAACAGGGTATTTTGACTGTCAGCCAAAGTATAAACCATGCTAACACCTTACACAGCTGAGCATAACAGTTGACTTTTCAAACAGAAGAAAGTATTATCTTAAGAAATGTGAATTGTTACCTACTGGTTCAACTAAAACAGTCTGGAGAAAGGACAGAAATAGCTCATGATTATGTGCACTGAGAACAGAAGACTATTAATCAACAGACCTAATGCAATCTAGAAGTATAGCCAGACAAAGTGGCTTGTGTAAGTGGATAGTTACAAAAGTTTTTCTAATGCATTTCCAGCAGAACCTCTACTGAACAACATTTATTGACTCATGACACTATATAAACATTTACTGACCCATGACACTATATAAACTTGAAAACAGTAACCTTTCAAAATATTAAAATAATCAGATCAGTCCAAATTACTGAGGTTTTATTGTTTCCATACAATTAATGTGTGGAAATTGTCACTACATTCTAACTATTCTATTAACCTTAAAAGAAAAAAAGGGCAAAATTTAGTGATAATTTTGGCCAAGAGGAGACAAATGAGGAAAAATGATGACCAAGAACTAGCATAAAATTATTATTCATCTAGAATAATGAAAATATAACAATGAGTTCCTATTAGAGACTGTACTAATAATCATATACATGACCTAACTTTTAATCCTAGCAATACCATCAAGGTATTATGTACCCAGGTACTGTTAGTACAATGATCTCCATTTTATAGTCTAGAATATAAGATCAGACTAGAATAAAAGACTATAAAGCTAGTAAAAACAAAAGACCGGTACTGAATTCAGGTTTACATAGTTCCAGAATCCAGGCACTGAGCCATATTGTACTACTGCACCTCCAAGTATTTTTACTACAAAAATGTGTTCACATAGAAGAACTGCATGTATTCCAGTAGATGCAGTAGGATCCCATTTTAACAGCTCATTGAAATATGGACTCAGATAGTCCACAAGCTGTGTCATGCCTCTTATAATGCTTCAATTTCAAATAATACCCAGGGATAATTATCTGTTTGGAAGATAATAAGACTAAGAATGGCACCCCACTCCAGTACTGTTGCCCGGAAAATCCCATGGATGGAGGAGCCTGGTAGGCTGCAGTCCATGGGGTTGCCAAAGTCAGACACGACTGAGAGACTTCACTTTCATTTTCCACTTTCATGCATTGGAGGAGGAAATGGCAACCCACTCCAGTGTTCTTGCCTGGAGAATCCTATGGACGGAGAAGCCTGGTAGGCTGCAGTCCATGGGGTCGCACAGAGTCGGACATGACTGAAGTGACTTAGCAGCAGCAGCAACCTTTTCAACTAGGACTTAATGTAGAAATTTAACTATTTGCATACCCTTGGTAAGCAAAAACAAGACTCAAGTTGAACCTATTTAAGCATAACACTTCTATTTCTTTTAAAGTTAAATGTGCTACATTTCCTATTTTAATAATATTTATCCTTCCTTAATATATTTATAAATTTATGGGATGAGTGATTTAGCACATATCACTTCAGCAAGCTGAGCTGTTTTCCTAACTTGTGAAGACTGAATGATCATGTATGTTAAATAGCTTTGCAAACTGTCAAGCCCACACAAATACAAATTGCTATACTGATAAGTTATTTTAATTTATGGGATGAAATGATGACAAACTTTTGAAAATGATTTAGTAATCAAATTAGCCTCATTTCAATTATTGGATTAAAAAATAATCTAAAAATCCATTGTACACTGGAATAAGGAAACTGGAACCTCCCCTCAGTGAAACCATCACCTCCAGAAAAAGACGTAATTTCAAAGTCCTGTTCACACAATATTTTCATGTAATTCTGGAATGTTCTAAGTGGGGTGAGTTACTCCACTAGCCCAAAATATGTTAGTGGGGTTCACTATTAAATGTTCAAAAGAATAAGCTTTCAAAAATGATGTGTCAAAGACTCTCCAAGAGAGTTCTATCAACTAACAAATGAAATATGAGGACTGTATCCAAATGGACAGGTCATCATCTTTTCAGGGGATCTGCCTTATCTGAGATGCTAACTTTAATTTGCCTTGAGAACAGAATTTGGCTCTCTTCAGTTTTCTCATCCCATTCAGAAATAAGATTCTGGAGAGGAAGAGTTAAAAATGAAGCGTAAGATCCAATGGTCCTTTATCTCCTAGTTCTTGTCCACTTACTCAAAATTTCAGATGAAGTCAGGAAGAATGTTCAGCACTACTCTGGTATCTGACTGCCTACGATAAGCCCTTTTTTCCAGATCAGTTGTAATTCTCCTCCCGAAGTAAAGGGAAAGACCACATCAGCTGAGGGCAGTTGTCTTCCAATTGCTATTAAGGCAGTGTTTGTAGCTACTTATAAACATCTGTAATTTCTGAAAGAAAAGAAATATACAACAAACAAAAACAGCCTCCCTTCTACAACAACTTATATAATGGCAACTATGATATCTTTATAAGAGATAAAAGAGATTCAAAGACAACATAGAAAAAATTTTTAAATGTCTGAAATGGTTGAAAATTAGTAACTCCATGGGACAACATAGCTGTCAATATTCATACATAATGAAAATCATAAGGATCATATATACACGTAAATACATAATTGAATTTTCAGAGAAGAAGATTTATTTAAGGGATAATTTTTTTTAAAAGGCAGAGTCAAAAGGTAAAAATACTTTCAATGAAAAAGAAAAAGCTTCAAAAAAAACAACAAAAAATATAAAATAATCTATGAGATTATCAATAAACAAAAAGAAAAATCTTCTACATCAGCTATAAAAATATAGAAAAGTTCTGCTGGCTATAATGTATTGTAGAAATAAAGACCAGGTTTCCTACATTGGGGATGGAATGAATCACTTTTTTTATCTTTAGAAATTAAAAATAATTCTTTAAAAAGTGATTCAATTTATAAAAATTTACAATAAAATAAAAATATGTAACAGAAATTTATATATTTGAATCATAACTAATATATAAAATTTTAAAGTGAAATTCACTATAATAAATAGTGGGGAGATAGGGTAATTTTTTCTTTTCTATTCCTATTTTTCTTTACTGAGCATATATTACTTTAACAATGAAGAAATAATCTAGTTTTTGAAAAATTTCACATCTTCTATAAAATACTGAAATTGTAGATTGAGAACCAATGTAAATCAGTGATTCACAAAAGGGAATTACCTTTTTCCAGGGAGTGTGAGTCTCTATAAATTCTTTTAATTCAAAGAAACTCCAAGTTCTACTGAATACATTAGAAAAATCTTTGTAGACATAATATATGTAACAAGTTATTCATAAATGATAACTTATAGTAGAAAACCACAGCATTCCCAATTAAGAATTATATATACTATCCTGATTATCTGGTGATAAAAACAAAATGACTATATTATAAATGCTCAAATAATTAAGGATCTCTAAGATTCAGATAAATAGCATAATGCACACTTAGTAGATATCTGTTACCATTTCACTGTATAGAGTATATATATGCAATGAAGAAGGGTACATTAAAAACCAGTTTTACAAAATTATTAAACTTTTAAAGCTGATACTTGGAGGTACACTATTCCTATATATTGGTTGATATGAAATAAACTGTTAAATTTATCATACTGATTGAGAGATAAATATAGACATAAAAATGGTTTATCACATTAAGACAGACCACGTCATAAGTGTCTACATATGACCATTATAAATTTTTCTAATTAGCTCCCCCATCATGGTCTCTGTTACTTGAAATAATGTATTTCATTCTTCTTTGATTCAGGACTTTCTATAATGTTTTGTATAGTATGCTTTGTACTCACTGCACTTCATAAATCTGTATATTCATCCACTGAAATTAAAAATTAAATTAATGACCTATACATTTTAATTGATCTCCATTTATTTCAAAGGTGTAGGGATAGAATAATAAATAAAACTAACATTCTTTTTACATATCCATCATAATTATTATTTGACCTAAATGAACAATCTGTGCATCTTGTTTAGACCCTACAGGATCTTTAATATTTTGGACTTTTATAATAAACTATTAATATGCAAGGAGACCTGTAAAACAAAAAGCTGAGGCTTGAAGGTACAGTAGAAAAATAATCAACAACAGTTGGGATGGTTGTTTCTGGTCCTCCTCCCATCACTACAGGAGAGTATAATACAAAATTTCACCATAGGATGTAAATCAGACAAAGTACTACAGCAGCTCATATTTCATGTTGCACTTTGATGTCCTAGTCACAGATCTAACATGGCTCCATCTGTAAATTTTCATAATGTGACCTTAAAGTCAACACTCAACACTGCACAATGATATATGTATTTTGAACAATTTCAGAAGGTAAAATTTATAAAATTCTGATCATTTTAAAAACAGGAGCAAACTGAAAATTTCAACTTCCTTTTTAAATAAGGAATATTCAAAGTCAGTAATATTATTTGGGACTTCATTTGTTATATCTATACCAATGTGAACACTAAATAATTTCATTTACAGGTTCTTATAATCAGATTATTTATCCATGGTAATAGGTATTCACAAATTCAGGATTTTTATAGATTTCTCTTCCTGTCAGTTTTCACTATGCTATTCAAATGTCAAGTAGACACCAAGGAAATAGAGAATGAATGATTATTCCCTTCAGGAAGAAGACAGAAGAACCCTCCAACTCCTGTTCTATACATAAGCAATGACTGCACAGAAATTTAAAATATAAATAAAGTTAAAGGATATGGAAAGGTATGGTATTACATAGTCAATCTTTCAAACTCAGCTTTCTAACTAGACTTTATTAGATGGAAACTCTCAGTTTTAAAGTTCTAATTAATTATAAAGCCACTAATCAACAAAATAACTGTTCATTTTATTTAAAATCCCAAAATTGAACTCATTTTCTATATATTTGATGAGGAATAAGAAGATATTTTTGTCAAGGTCCTATATCTCCATCAAGAAACCATACAGCAATCCTCAGTCTTGAGTTTTTCTCAAATAAAAGTAACAATAAATGTATTTTTAAAACTAGAAAAATAATTAATACCTGTCAGCAGAGAAGTTTGAAAAGATTATTTCACTGGGACAAGAAAACAGAAACAGAACAAGGGCAATTATACTGTTAAAAGAATATATGTCACTTTCAAGGGCTAAAACCTTAAGGATGAATCCCTAAGGCCACATGAACAAAATGTACAAGTTAATTTAAAATATTATTTTAAATCTCTTTACTATTCAGGAAATCTTAAATAAATGTAATTCTACCTCCAGTTTTCATTAATATGGTAAGGCACTGCTAAAATATCCAGAACTTTCTCCAGATAAATTCTTATGGACCTTTATGAAATCTGTAACACAGAATTAAGTGTCACAGACCAATCAAAGGAAACTCAGTTGTAAATGTCTTGCAAATAGGCAGTTTAGCATTCTCCCCTTTAGAAAGGCCTCATGCTTATTAGCAAAGCCGCGATCTAAGAAGTCAACAAAGAAATTAGCAGACCCTTCCTTCCTCAGGCACACACCATACATAACAACAGACTCTTTCAGCTTCCAGGAGAAGCAGCAGGCTTTGATTTTGACCAAGGGTAAGAAAGCAGTGGATGCTGACAAATACAAATTGTCTCTGATTCCAGTAGTGACTACTTTAATGGTCAGTGTTTTAATTTATTTACTTATTTTAAAAGATAAGAATATAATATTTTGAGGAAAACAGTAAGTAAATTCTTTGACAGTCACATATTTCTTAGTCCTAGCATACATAACCTTGATTTCTACTTAATTTGAGTCAATGCTAGGCAGGTACAATTTCAAGAGCTAAATTTTTAGCTTCTTTTTTTGGTAACCTCAGTATTAAAAATTTGAAATAGCCATTTCCTAAGAATAGGGAATAATAATTTATAGAGATAAAATCTTGATAAACCTAAGAATCAGAAGAGATTCAATTAATTATTGGCTGAATAAACCAAAAGCTGAACAATTATGGCAATTATCTACTACAATCTGATATGTTTATTATAAGCAAAATGCTTAACATAAAGTAAATGTTCCTCTTGATCCAAATGCAGAGCAGTCATAAGCGATTATACATCATACTATTAACAGTCATTAACTGATGTACATTAAATACTCAGTTATTTAATGAATATTAAAAACTAGGAAGCATTATAATAATGTGCTACTTTCTAGACAGATATACAATGACAGATATACATTAGAACGATGTGCTTTTTAAGTACATCTGGTATAACAGAAAGACAGAACAGAAATTTTCATCTAGGTTGATATTAAAAAGAAAGCCTTCGGCACAAAAAACATAAAACAGATTTCCTTATAGATCTTTCAGAAACATAGATTATGACATTTTTCCAATATTACCCAAAAGAAAAACATATCTATGCTTACTATAAAAATTCTTCTAATGTCCTGAGTTAATTCATAACATTTTACAATAAGAATATAGCACATGGATATGTAAGTTAAAATATAATGACTGTAAAACCAACTTTTTTCAGTTTCACAAAACCTATACATAATAAAATGAAATTATAAGGAGAACCAAACAACATATTTTTCACTCTCAGACTATAAATTATTTCACTGTATAACCTTAAAACAAATCATGAATGTTTCTTATAATAGTAGTTAAACCTATTAGATTTTGGAATAGAACAACAAATTTGTATTGCTTCAAGTTACAGAAGTTTATTATTATTAAAAGAAATTTGACAAAATACTTGTGAAATGCTGAATAAGTATAAATTATTGACTGGCTACTATTCTTTTTCTTTTTTTCAAAACTCAATGACATTATAATACAGCCCAGAAAATCTACAGAGAACATTAAAAACAGCATTTTGCTAACAAATAAGCAGATAATTTAAAATGAAACTAATGAACATTAAAAAAAATTGTCTAACTTTAAATCTTAAAGACAAACTGTTATTGCAAAGCTATAAAATACATACAAGCAAATGCTGTCATATATGGCATGCCCTACTTTGGCTGTAAAATATATTTTTTTGTGTTTAATGCAGTAATTTTTGTTTGTGAAAACAGAAAAACATTTTAAAAGGAAAAAATACTTTTATCTCTCTAAAAATGGACATACAGGTATTATGGTAGTAATCATACAAAACATGTTAAATGAAACATCCCAAATAAAATGTCAAAGAACATATAGATTTTAACATTTCAGAATCTAATCATCGTCATCATTATCATCACTACTTCTACTGTGAGTCACAATCCACTCCCTGTAGACCTGAATTTTCTGTAAGCATGGTAAAGAAAAAAAGAAGCACAAAGGTTAGTTAAGTATGGCAAACTGCTTGGAAAACATGTACAATTATGAAATGGTCAAGAAGTCAATAATTTTGAAGACTTCAGCTCTAAGTGGGGTAGTAATTATGGATATTATATTTCATAATCTAATAGATTTAACTAAACTCCACTGGTTGGCACATTTAATGTATAAAATAACTTGATGATATCAGTAAATTATTCCATGACTGTGTTAGAAATATTTTCTTTCTCTAGTAGGCAACTTTAATAGACTACTAGGAAGTACTATAATAATGTTTCACTTTCTAGACAGAAAGATATACAATCAGAGTGTATCTCATATTTAGTTATCAAACATAGGCACATATAATTTAGTAAAAACAGAGCACCCTTTTTAGAAAGTTAGAAAATAAAAGGACAAACATCTGAAAGTACTAAATATTTTCTAAGGGCATTGTTATTAAATCACTTAGGTTAAATTGAGGTAGATGAGATTTGAAATACTGATTATGTGTCACCTACTTCTTTGCAACAGTACTGGTATTTATATATTTTAGTGTTTGCTAATAATAAAGTTTTAATTCAAAAATCACTGTTACCACTAAAGCAACAACCCACTTCTTACACCTGTGAGGGAATAATGCCAAACACAACATCCTAAAACATCTGGTGAATTCCTATAGGTATTCAGACTAATACAGTACTTATTGCACTTGCTGAAAAATAAGTAATGGCTGACAAGGATTGTGAATTTTTAGTCATTTAAACAGCTCTTTCAGCAATTAATACTAAGACTGCCCCTCTGAAAATAATAGGCATGTTTAAAAATACAGTCAATAGTCATGGCCTTAAATCCCAAACTTTAAAGCTTTCAAAAACAATCAATGGAAAAAAGTGTAGGACAAACTTATTTATTACTGAAATCAAGAAATCAACCACGAGAAACTTTTGGTATCTCATGGCTTCCTTGTCATCTGTTCCCTAATAATGAGGATGTATGTCTAAACTTTCTTCACCACTCTAAATTCTCTTCACTGAATATTAACTATTCAGTATAGTAAAATGAATTAATAATATGTTAATTATGTTCTAATAAGGGAAGGCAGGTACTGAATAGGTATGTATGTTTCAATTGTCTAACTATGGGGGATTTCTACATTTCCAAGGAATGATATACTGTCCTTATACAGTCTGTCAACATGCTATTTAGAACATGCTCTCTCAGTAGATTGCCAGTTTTATCCCAATATGCAATTATTTTGATGCTTTAAAAGCATTTTAACACAATGTAAACACAATGTAAAACCACATAACTAAATGTCATATATTAACCCATTGCTTATAGTTTATGGAAGCACATTTAATGCAAAATTATATACTGGGCATGTAGTGGGTAAAATATTAAAATTTGAAATCTTTACCCTTATCACTTTAAACATAGTAATATTTAAAATATCAAAGCTATAGAGGAAAGACTGTATCTCCCCACAATGTATTATTACTATGAATATTTTCAAGTCTGTACAACAGAATGACTCCTTGTTTTAAAATAAATCATTTAATTTACGATTCCATATCTAAACCACAGAAATGACTTTAAATTGGTATATCCTCTTGTGAATGTTATCTACAGCATAATCCAGATTTTAAAAGGTCCAATTTACAAAGTAAAAGCTATATAAACAGATAAAATACTCCACCTTCAAACTTACTATTGCTCCAAAAGCTAAATTTCCTTACTAAAAGATGCTGGTTTTCATGTGAATTGCTTATTAATTTCACAGGGTTTTAAACAGACCATACAAACACAGAGCAGGAAGAAGAGTCATGGCCATTTAAACAACTTCAAAAGAAAAGGAGAACCCAAGAATTCACAATAGCAGTAGTCATGATTTTTTTCCGTATATTGTCTAACTGGACAGGAGGATTATATCTGGAATATTAATGGTTTGAAGGAAGTACCCTAAACAGAAATGGTCTAACTGAGTAAATAAACACCATCAACTATGAAGGAACATAAGGCACAATGGCTTTCAACAAATCTAGCAAATCCAGTACAGGACTAAGAATATCCTATAAAAAGATCAGATCTGCTAAAAATTCTATACAAAATGTTACCAATATAAAAGCTTTTCTTTGCATTCAAAATACTGAAACAGCTGTTATGTAGTTTGTAAATTTTAAGACTAAAATCTATTGTTGGCTTTCACTTGCAAAGTCATGCATTAACTGTTTTCATATCAAACTTTTTGATGCCTGTAAAAAAGAAAAAAAAAATCTTATAGCACATTTAAAACCTAAGTAAATTTAAGAAACTTTAAATTAAATTAAGCAGAAGTATAAAAGCCCAAATATCCTAATACATATTTAAAGCAATATATAGCTACCTAAAAAAAAACACTGATGACTAAATTAATTTTAATTAATAAGTTATTTCTTCACCCACCTGTAACATTTGATTTCCAGTACCATCCCTCAATCTGTAAGGTCTGATAACTCCATCTTCATTAAAGAATCTAGGGGGTCGCAGACTCTCCACTTCATCAGAGGTCTCTGTAGCTCTAGAGGAAAATGTATAACTTGACTTTAAAATTACTCAAAAACTCCTAGTATACTTTAAAATGTAACTGTTAATACTAAAAAAGATCTTTTGGACAAAATGAGACTATTACCTCACTTCTCTGTTTTAAAACCTGTCTTCTGACACAAACAGTGTAAGTTTTCTAGAAAAATGTAGAACTGTAAAGAAGTTTTTTTTATAGATTCTCTTGGATTTTCTTTGTAGACAAGAATCAGAGAATCAGCATATGAGTACTGCTTTTTCTCTTCCGATTTAAGACTTTTAATTTCTTTTGCTTTTCCTATTTCCTACTATATTGCACTACTATATTGCATTATTAGCTTCTCCAACACAATGCTAAAGATGGCGTTCAAGCACCCTTCTCTTGTTTCTAACCTTTAAAAAGAAAGCTTCTAAGAGTTCTTCATGAAGTATAGATATCAGCAACTTTTTTTTTTAAGGCACTTCTTGTGAAGCCAAGTAAATTAATTTCTACTTTTAGTTCACTAACAGTTTGTTTTTGGCCACTGTTACTGAAATCTTGAATGAGCAATGGATTTTAAATAGAGAATTTTCCCCAGGTCATTGCTGTAATTCTACAGTTTATCTCCTTCAATCTATTCATGTTTTAAGTCACATTACATGATTTTCTAATGTTCAAATACCTTCACATTCCTTTCTGAGGCTTGATATGTACTGTTTGAAACACACACATTGCTGAATTTGGTAATATGCTAATATTTTTGACTGTATGGACCTACATGAGATTGACTCACTTATTTGATCATTCATACATTCAACAAATGTTCACCCATTCAATAAATATTAAGAGCATGTAATGTATCCAGTAGTCATGTATGGATATGAGAGTTGGACTGTGAAGAAAGCTGAGCGCTGAAGAATTGATGCTTTTGAACTGTGGTGTTGGAGAAGAATCTTGAGAGTCCCTTGGACTGCAAGGAGATCCAACCAGTCCACCTTAAAGGAGATCAGTCCTGGGTGTTCATTGGAAGGACTGATGTTGAAGCTGAAACTCCAATACTTTGGCCACCTCATGCGAAGAGTTGACTCATTGGAAAAGCCCCTGATGCTGGGAGGGATTGGGGTCAGAAGGAGAAGGGGACAACAGAGGATGAGATGGCTGGATGGCATCACCAAGTCGATGGACGTGAGTTTGAGTGAACTCCGAGAGTTGGCGATGGACAGGGAGGCCTGGCGTGCTGCAATTGATTCATGAGGTTGCAAAGAGTCGGACACGACTGAGCGACTGAACTGAACTGAACTGAATGAATCCATAGTATAAACATATACATATGGATCAATTCTCCAGGTAAAAGCAAAAACTGGCAGAATGGATAAAAAATGTGATCCAATTATATGCTGCCCATAAGAGGCTCATTTTAGAGTCAAAGACACACATAAATTTAAAGTAAAAGGATGGAAAAACATATACAATGTAAATAATAACCAAAAGAGAGCTGAAATGGCTCTACTAGGAGACAAAAAAAAAAAAAAAAAGAAATGGCTCTACTAAATCAGAAACAATTAGACTTAAAAAATTCCTGTTAGACACAAAGAAGGACATTTTACTTAGAATTAATTTCTATTAGAATACAGATGATTTACACAGTTGTATTAGTTTCAGGTGTACAGCAAAGTGAATCATTTACACATACACCTACATCCATTCTTTTTTAGATTCTTTCTCCATATAGGCCGTTACAGAGTACTGAGTAGAGTTCCCTGTGCTATATAGTAGGTCCTTACTATTATCTATTTTATATATAATAGTGTGTATATGTCAAACCCAATCTTCCAATTTATCCCTCCCTTCCCTACCCCTTGGCTTCCTTCGTATCTCAGATGGTAAAGAATCCGCCTGTAAAGCAGGAGACCCCAGTTCGATTTCTGGGTTGGGACGATCCTCTGGAAAAGGGATAGGTTACCCATTCCAGTATTCATGGGCTTCCCTGGTGGTTCAGCTGGTGAAGAATCCACCTGCAATGCAGGAGACCTGGGTTCCATCGCTGGGTTGGGAAGATCCCCTGGAAAAGGGATAGGCTACCCACTCCAGTATTCTGGCCTGGAGAATTCCATGGACTGTATATAGTGCACGGGGTCGCAAAGAGTTGGACACGACTGAGCGACTTTCATTTTCTCGTTCCCTTACCCCTGGTAACCAGTTTGTTTCCTACATTTCTAACTATTTATGCTTTGTAGATAAGTTCATTCATACCATTTTTGTAGATTCCACACGTACGCAATATCATATATTTGTCTTTGACTTACTTCACTCATTCTGACAATCTCTAGCTTCATCCATATCACTGCAAATGGCATTATTTTATTCTTTTTTATGGCTAGTAATATTCCATTGTATATCTGTACCACATCTTCTTTATTCATTCATCTGTTGATGGACATTTAGGTTGCTTCCATATCCTGGCTACTGTAAACAGTGCTGCAGTGAACACTTGGGGGGGCATGTATCTTTTGGAATTATGGTTTTCTCCAGATATAAATGCCCTTGAGTGGGACTGTTGTATCATACACTAGCTCTATTTTTAGTTTTTTAAGGAACTCCCATATTGTTCTCCATAGTGGTTGTACTAATTTATATTGTCACCAACTTGTAGGAAGGTTCGCTTTTCTCCACACCCTCTCCAGCATTTATTGTCTGTAGATTATATTGATGAAGGCCATTCTGATCTGCATTTATCTAGCATTAATAATCAGTGATACTGGCATCTTTCCATGTGCTTTTTTAGCCATCAGTATGTCTTCTTTTGAGAAATGTCTGTTTAGGTCTTTCACACATTTTTTGATTGGGTTGTGTCTTTGCTATTGATCTGCATGAGCTGTCTGTATATTTTGGATATTAATCCACTGTCAGTTTTCATTCCGATCCCAAAGAAGTTCAGTTCAGTCAGTTCAGTCACTCAGTCATGTTTGACTCTTTACAACCCCATGAATGGCAGCACTCCACGCCTCCCTGTCCATCACTAACTCCTGGAGTTTACTCAAACTCATGTCCATTGAGTTGGTGATGCCATCCAGCCATCTCATCCTCTGTCGTCCCCTTCTCCTTCTGCCCCCAGTCCCTCCCAGCATCAAGGTCTTTTCCATCAAAGAAAGGCAATGCCAAAGAATGTTGAAACTACTGCACAACTGCATTCATTTCACATGCTAGCAAAGCAATGCTGAAAATTCTCCAGGCGAGGCTTCAAATAAGCAGGATGACAATATACAGCCTTGACATACTCCTTTCCCAATTTAGAACCAGTCTGTTGTTTCATATCCAGTTCTAAGTGTTGCTTCTTGACCTGCATACAGATTTCTCAGGAGACAGCTCAGGTGGTCTGGTATTCCCATCTCTTTCAGAATTTTCCACAGTTTGTTGTGATCCATACAGTCAAAGGCTTGGCATTTTCAATAAAGCAGGAGTATATCATGAAAAATCCTTGACTGGATGAAGCACAAGCTGGAATCAAGATTGCCGGGATAAATATCAATAACCTCAGATATGCAGATGACACCACCCTTATGGCAGAAAGCGAAGAGGAACTTCACCCATCTGTTGTCAGTTGCTTTGTTTGCAAATATTTTTGCCCACTCTCAGGGTGGTCTTTTTGTTTTGTTTACGGTTTCCTTTGCTGTGCAAAAGCTTTTAAGTTTAATTAGGTCCCATTTGTTTACTTTTGTTTTTATTTTAATTTTCATTACTCTAGGAGGTGGATCAAAAAAGCTCTTGCTGCAAATTATGTCAGAGTATTCTGCCTATGTTTTCCTCTAAGAGTTTTATAGTATCTGGTCTCCAGTTTAGTTCAGTTCAGTCACTCAGTCATGTCTGACTCTTTGTGACCCCATGGACTGTAGCACACCAGGCCTCTCTGTCCATCACCAACTCCCAGAGTTTACTCAAACTCATGTCCTTTGAATCGGGGATGCCATCCAACCATCTCATCCTGTTGCGTCTCCTTCTCCTTCCCCCTTCAAATCTTTCCCAGAATCAGGGTCTTTTCAAATGAGTCAGCTCTCCACATCAGGTGGCCAAAGTACTGGAGTTTCAGCTTCAACATCAGTCCTTCCAATGAATATTTAGGATTGATTTCCTTTAGGATGGACTGATTGGATCTCCTTTCAGTCCAAGGGACTCTCAAGAGTCTTCTCCAACACCACAGTTCAAAAGCATCAATTCTCGGCGCTCAGCTTTCTTTACAGTCCAACTCTCACATCCATACATGACCACAGGAAAAACCATAGCCTTGACTAGACGAAACTTTGTTGCCAAGTAATGTCTCTGCTTCTGAATATGCTATCTAGGTTGGTCATAACTTTCCTTCCAAGGAGTAAGTGTCTTTTAATTTCATGGCTGCAACCACCATCTGCAGTGATTTTGGAGCCCAGAAAAATAAAGTCTGACACTGTTTCCACTGTTTCCCCATCTATTTCCCATGAAATGAAGGGACCAGATGCCATGATCTTAGTTTTCTGAATGTTGAGCTTTAAGCCAACTTCTCCACTCTCCTCTTGCACTTTCATCAAGAGGCTCTTTAGTTCTTCTTCACTTTCTGCCATAAGGGTGGTGTCATCTACATATCTGAGGTTATTGAGATTTCTCACAGCAATATTGATTCCAGCTTGTGCTTCATTCAGCCCAGTGTTTCTCATGATGTTAATCTGCATATAAGTT
>NW_011494870.1:184965-187102 GCF_000754665.1 Bison bison bison | reverse complement strand
GCAATATTGATTCCAGCTTGTGCTTCATTCAGCCCAGTGTTTCTCATGATGTTAAGTTAAATAAGTTAAATTTATAAGTTTATAAACTGCATATAAGTTAAATAAGCAGGGTGACAATATACAGCCTTGACGTACTCCTTTTCCTATAGTATAGTATCTGGTCTTACATTTAGGTATTTAACACATTCTGAGTTTATTTTTATGTATGACGTTAGGAAGTGTCCTAATTGTATTCATTTACATGCAGCTGTTCAGTTTTTCTGGCACCACTCATGGAGGAGACTGTCTTTTCTCCATTGTATATTCTTGCTTCCTTTATCAGAGATAGGGTGACCATAAGTGCATGGGTTTATCTAAGGACTTTTTATCCTGTTCCTTTGATCTGTATCTCTGTTTTTGTTCCAGTACTATTCTGTTTTGATTACTATAGCTTTGTAGTATAGTCTGAAGTCAAGGATCCCAATTCCTCCAGTTCTGTTTTTCTTGCTCAGGATTGCTTTGGCTATTCATGGTCTTCTGTGCTTCCACACAAATTGTATCATTTTTCTGGTTTAATTCTGTGAAAAATGCCATTAGATTCATAGGGATTTCACTGAATCTGAAGATTGCCTTGAGCAGTATAGTTATTTTGATTTTCCCAATCCAAGAACTTGGTGTATCTTTCCATCTCTTTGTGTGGTCTTTGATTTCTTTCATCAGTGTCTTATAGTTTTCAAAGTACAGGTCTTTTGCTTCCTTAGGTAGGTTTATTCCTAGATATTTTATTCTTTTTGATGTAATGGTAAATGGGAATATTTCCTGGATTTCTCTGATTTTTTGTTGTTAGTGTATATGAATGCAAGAGATGTCTGTGTATTAATTTTATAGCCTGCAATATTACCAAATTCACTGATGAGCTCCAGCAGTTTTCTGATAGCATCTTTAGGATTTTCCATGTACAGTATCATGTCATCTGCAAACAGTGACAGTCTTACTTCTTTTCCAATTTGGATTCATTTTATTTCTTTTTCTTCTCTGACTGCCATGGAAAATTCGTTATTTTTATTGACTTTTGAGTTTATCTGATGACTCAGATCAGATCAGATCAGTCGCTCGGTTGTGTCCGACTCTTTGCGACCCCATGAATCGCAGCACGCCAGGCCTCCCTGTCCATCACCAACTCCCGGAGTTCACTCAAACTCATGTCCATCGAGTCAGTGATGCCATCCAGCCATCTCATCCTCTGTAGTCCCCTTCTCCTCTTGCCCCCAGTCCCTCCCAGCATCATAGTCTTTTCCAGTGAGTCAACTGTTCGCATGAGGTGGCCAAAGTACTGGAGTTTCAGCTTTAGCATCATTCCTTCCAAAGAAATCCCAGGGCTGATCTCCTTCAGAATGGACTGGTTGGATCTCCTTGCAGTCCAAGGGACTCTAACACCACAGTTCAAAAGCATCAATTCTTTAGCGCTCAGCCTTCTTCACAGTCCAACTCTCACATCCATACATGACCACTGGAAAAACCATAGCCTTGACTAGACGAAACTTTGTTGGCAAAGTAATGTCTCTGCTTTTGAATATGCTATCTAGGTTGGTCATAACTTTCCTTCCAAGGAGTAAGCGTCTTTTAATTTCATGGCTGCAGTCCTCATCTGCAGTGATTTTGGAGCCCAGAAAAATAAAGTCTGACACTGTTTCCACTGTTTCCCCATCTATTTCCCATGAAATGATGGGACCAGATGCCATGATTTTCGTTTTCTGAATGTTGAGCTTTAAGCCAACTTTTTCACTCTCCACTTTCACTTTCATCAAGAGGCTTTTTAGTTCCTCTTCACTTTCTGCCATAAGGGTGGTGTCATCTGCATATGTGAGGTTATTGATATTTCTCCCGGCAATCTTGATTCCAGCTTGTTTCTTCTAGTCCAGTGTTTCTCATGATGTACTCTGCATATAAGTTAAATAAACAGGGTGACAATATACAGCCTTGACGTACTCCTTTTCCTATTTGGAACCAGTCTGTTATTCCATGTCCAGTTCTAACTGTTACTTCCTGACCTGCATACAAATTTCTCAAGAGGCAGATCAGGTGGTCTTGTATTCCCATCTCTTTCAGAATTTTCCATAGTTTATTGTGATCCACACAGTCAAAGGCTTTGGCATAG
>NW_011494870.1:184089-184865 GCF_000754665.1 Bison bison bison | reverse complement strand
TCAGGTGGTCTTGTATTCCCATCTCTTTCAGAATTTTCCATAGTTTATTGTGATCCACACAGTCAAAGGCTTTGGCATAGTCAATAAAGCAGAAATAGATAGATTTCTGGAACTCTCTTGCTTTTTCCATGATCCAGCGGATGTTGGCTATTTGATCTCTGGTTCCTCTGCCTTTTCTAAAACCAGCTTGAACATCTGGAAGTTCACGGTTCACATATTGCTGAAGCCTGGCTTTGGAGAATTTTGAGTATTACTTTACTAGCGTGTGAGATGAGTGCAATTGTGCAGTAGTTTGAGCATTATTTGGCATTGCCTTTCTTTGGGATTGGAATGAAAACTGACCTTTTCCAGTCCTGTGGCCACTGCTGAGTTTCCAAATTTGCTGGCATATTGAGTGCAGCACTTTCACAGCATCATCTTTCAGGATTTGGAATAGCTCAACTGGAATTCCATCATCTCCACTAGCTTTGTTCGTAGTGATGCTTTCTAAGGCCCACTTGACTTCACATTCCAGGATGTCTGGCTCTAGCTGAGTGATCACACCATCGTGATTATCTTGGTCGTGAAGATCTTTTTTGTACAGTTCTTCTGTTTATTCTTGTTATCTCTTCTTAATATCTTCTGCTTCTGTTAGGTCCATACCATTTCTGTCCTTTATCGAGCCCATCTTTGCATAAAATGTTCCTTTGGTATCTCTGATTTTCTTGAAGAGATCCCTAGTCTTTCCTATTCTGTTGTTTTCCTCTATTTCTTTGCATTGATTGCTGAAGAAGGCT
>NW_011494870.1:98285-183989 GCF_000754665.1 Bison bison bison | reverse complement strand
ATCTCTTCTTGCTATTCTTTGGAACTCTGAATTCAGATGTTTATATCTTTCCTTTTCTCCTTTGCCTTTCGCTTCTCTTCTTTTCACAGCTATTTGTAAGTCCTCCCCAGACAGCCATTTTGCTTTTTTGCATTTCTTTTCCATGGGGATGGTCTTGATCCCTGTCTCCTGTACAATGTCATGAATCTCATCTGATGACTATGATTCAATAATTATATTTGTGAAACCAAAGTTATAGGCAGAAGAAACTGAGGCTTTTTTCTAATCTTAACTTTAAACTAAAACAGTAAATACTGAATCATGGTAATAGTATGAAATATTGACTTAAAAGGAGCAGCTCACTTAATGACAATGATTATTCCTATAGAACAGAACGTGAAAGATAATACAAAAGAAAAAAGATCAGGGAGATATTCACCCACTAACTATGTAAGTTAGGTTTTAAGTTAAATTCATTAGCATGAATTTAATAAATTGTTTTATATTACAAACTTGTAGAATAGAGGCAGCAATAATGTAACTACTAAATTTTAGTCTTATAATAAATTTAATTTGGAGGAAAAAAGAACATGTTTTAAAATTATTTGCACAAGTGAAGAGAAACAGAAAAGATCTAATAGTTCACAGCAAATTAAATCATAAAAAAGGTATGAACACAAGCTGAGTTTGCATGAGGAATATAAAAAGTCATTTTATTTCTCAGAAAAGGAATTAGAGTATTACATTTGCTAATTTTATAACTAATGTATAGAATTACATTATTGTAAAGTATTTCAATCAAAGTAAGTAAAAAGCTGAATTTGCCAAACCTTTCCTCCCAAGGCTGCTGGGAATGAATGATGAATAAAGCAGAACTGAAGCTGAAATGATGCAATGCAAAAAAGTATCAAAAGCAATTAGGAAGATCAGATCCAACTTACTGTTATTATTGGGTTCATAGTTAAGTGCCTTGAGTCAAACAGATTTATCTCATTTCTCTTGGTTGAAGCATTTTACATCAGGAGAATTTACCTTTTTATTCCCTGAAATGTACTGCTAGCCATGTCTATGATGCCTCCAGTTGGCCTTGTCACTGCTCCAACTAAACCTTTCCCAACACCTTTAAAGAAACCAGTTGCTCCTTCTTTCTGAGCTCCTGGAAAGAAAAAAGACAAGAGGTTTTGACAACTGGATTAAGAATGAAAATGGAATTAATTCATGAAATATATATATCACCCAAAAGAATTATTATACTCACCTTTGATTGGTTTTGTAACAATTCCTGTTATGCCACTTACAAAACCCTAGAGGAAAAGCACAAATGAAAATTTACAATAATTTGATGTGATATTTTGAAGAACCAAGTCTGGCTTACAAAAGAAATGCAGAATTCTGCTTTCTAGATGCCACAAGAATTAATGTATTTCCTACATATTCTATTTAAACAGAGTATTTTGAAGGCTACTGACATTTTTTTATATATGACAACCCACTGCTCCTCTAACATCCAAATAATATTTGAGTGAATGCAAGTTTTCTATTTCCTTTCTCATAGAATGTGGCTTTAAAAGATATTCCTCAAATGTTCACAACTATGGGAAATTTCTTACAGAAACTAGGCCTTTTCCTCCACGAGTGATGCCTTCCCTAAGACCAGCTGGTTGCTTATTCATGGCTTCTCTTCTCTTCTGTTGGTAGTCTTCATCCATAGTCATAGCTGCCACCCCTTTAGCCATAGCACTGGTGATTTTGGAGGCAGCACCAGCTAGTCCACCTGGCAAAAGTATAACACCTTTAGTAAAAACCAAACATATCCTTACTTTCTAGCATAATGATCCTTGGTGGGCATTCTGTTTCTTACCAACAGCTCCACCAACTAGTGCTTTCAGTCCTAGTGCCATTCCTTCCACAAACTCTTCAGGACCCTGGATGGCTCCCTAAAGGGTCAAAATATAACAACAGTAAATAAAGTTACTGTTACTTTTAAAGGTAAATTTAAAAAAAAATATACAAGGAAGGCAGTAGTGACAAAAAGAATAAAGATGTCCTAGAGAAGTGACATCAGAAGAAAACTTCACATTAACAGAATTCTCAGATATTTCATGACTTTTGAAGTACAAAGGATAAAGTGCTGGAAGTTGATCCAAACTTAGAAAGAAATATGACTATTCACCAAAGTGTACAAAAGATGCTTACATGGATTATAAGCTATATATGAGAAGGTAACCACAAACTACTCTTGAAAAATTTTCAGAAAAAGAAATAAAAACACTTTAATTCTTAGTATTTCTAATGTTTTAGGTTACAGTGTACAAAATAAATATCAAATGTATTTTATTTTTCATTATCCTCTATGTTTAAAAGTCAAAGTGGGAGAGTTTTGAATGTTTTGACAGGAATTTTTAAGGGACATAGACCAATCATAATTTCTGCCACTGAGTATCAAGATTGCTTCGCACACTGTCAGCTTACGTGGTTATTTTTACTGTCCCATACCACTGTGCAAAGCAAGACTGCATGTCCATGGGAATCTTGATTCTACTATAGTGTAAACTTTATCCACTTTTAATATTCCAACAGATCACTTAAAATTTGGTATTTCTTAGTAAAGTCTTAAGTTTTGAAGGAAAAGGTAAACATTTCCTCCAAGATTTTGCAAAACCTCTTACCATTGCTTCAAAATAATGTCCTTTTGTTGTTTTCAAAAATCTATTTACACCTACAACTCAAGTTAACGATTGGGGTGCATTATTCTCACTATTTTTAATTGAAGTATAGTTCATTTACAATGTTGTGTTGGTTACCAGTATACACTAAAGTGATTCAGTTATACATATTTGTGTGTGTGTGTATATACTTCTTCATACTCTTCCCATTATGGTTTTTTACAGGATATTGAATATACTTCCCTGTGATATATACATTAGGAACTTGTTGATCATCTGTTTTATATATAGCAACTTCTATCTGCTAATGGAATGAATTATTTATTCAAAAGGATTAGTGTCATGTATTGTACAAGATTAACTATATTACCTGGTAAGGTTCATAAAAAAATGCTTCTACACCTTCAGAAAATTCTCTTATCAAGCCAAAGGGATTTCCCAAAACATCAAGTCCAAGAATGAGTACGTACATCTGTTTAATGGCCTAAAAATGAAATATAAACATTAGTCAAATCAGATAATCAGAGTTAATATGTTTTTCCTTACATTTAGTACACATATCTAGTTTTTTTTTCAGGCTAACATTCTCACCAGCGATTTCAAACTATCCCATATCACCTTATTCATCACTAGTCTTAGTTTAAAAAAGCAATTTGGTATTAGAATATGAGAAATAATATGACCTGTTTACATAGAGTTTTGGAATATTCAAAATACTTTTACAACTATGTGCGACAGTTGTTATTACTGCCACCATTTTATAAACTACAGAAGCACACAGGTCAAATGATGCTGAGTCATATAGACAGTAAAACTGAGATCCAAACCCAGATTTCTTTCTTTTTTTTAAAAAAAATATTTATTTTAATTGGAGGCTAATTAATTTACAGTACTGTAGTGGTTTTTGCCACACATTGACATGAATCAGCCACAGGTGTACATCTGTCCCCCTGTCCCAAACCCCCCTCCCTCCTCATCCCATCCCCCTGGGTTGTCCCAGTGCACTGGCTTTGACTGCCCTGTTTCATGCATCAAACTTGGACTGGTCATCTATTTCACATATGGCAATACACATGTTTCAATGCTATTCTCTCAAATCATCCCACCCTTGCCTTCTCCCACAGAGTCCAAAAGTCTGTTCTTTGCATCTGTGTCTCTTTTGCTGCCTTGCATAAGGGTCATGCTTACTATCTTTCTAAATTCCATATATACGCATTAATATACTGTATTGGTGTTTTTCTTTCTGACTTACTTCACTCTGTATAATAGGTGCCAGTTTCATCCACCTCATTAGAACTGACTCAAATGCGTTCCTTTTTATAGCTGAGTAATATTCCATTGTGTATATGTACCACAACTTTCTTATCCATTCATCTGCCAATGGACATCTAAGTTGCTTCCATATCCTACCTATTGTAAACAGTGCTGCGATGAACACTGGGGCTCAGTTCTGGTTCTCTTGGTGTGTATTCCCAGCAGTGGGATTGCTGAGACATATGGCAGTTCTATTTCCAGTTTTTTAAGGAATCTCCACACTGTTCTCCATAATGTAAACCCAGATTTCTTAAGTCATGCTCAGTGATCTGTCCACCATACAACAGTTATCCTAATGCTCTGTAAGTTATACCATAAAATATAGGACTCCTTAGAGATGGAGAAAAATCCAATAAATATCTAGCTTGACTAAACAACTTAATTACATTAAAAATATCCTGTGTTCAGTTACTTACTGATAAATAGTTCCCCTTGACCTATTTTTTTTTTAAGTAAGTGAAGTGAGTTAGTCAGTTAATTACCATTTAAAGATTTATATCTAGTTCACACTGATCCAGGAAGATTTCTGTCAAAGACTAAAAGTAAAGGTAAAATCTGAAATGGTAGTAGGGCTTAATTTCTTTCCACAACCCTGAGGAGAAAAACCAAGTTCTAAAATTTTTTGAAAATGGCTATTCATTTACTTGCCAAATCTAAATTATATATTACATATGTGGTTTCACTATTTTATATCAGTCTGTCCCTCTGTAAAATAATCTCAGACAAACCTGCTTTGAATAGTGTCTTATTACTTCAGACTGTAGTTCAGCTGTTGTATGGAACTGATAATTGAGTTCAAAAAATGCTAGCCTAAAAAGAAAACACAACAAAAAACATAAAAATGCATATGGGTCTCACTCATGAACATGAACTGCACTTCTCAATTCTGTCCTACTGTGACCTACACAGAAAATGCTTGATTCACTGAGACAAATAGAAATTGCTCAAGAATGGCCAGGATTCAATTGTTGCAGGTTTTCCCTGATTAGCTGACAGCTGAAGAATCACCCTAAGTTTGTATGTGTGTCCTCTGTCACGTCCAGCTCTTTGCAACTCCATGGACTATGGCCCACCAGACTCCTCTATTTGTGGGATTTTTCTATCAAGAATACTAGCAGGTTGCCATTTCCTCCTCCAGAGGATCTTCCCAACCCAGAGATCAAACCCACATCTCCTCCCTAGGCAGAGGGATTCTTTATCACTGAGCCACATGGAAGCCCTCACCATCATTTTATTTATAACCTGTTCACAGCATATACCTGGATCCACTAGTTGGGAAGTTTTATGCTAAGGCTATAGTCCATGGGGTCACAAAGAGTCGGACATAATTGAGTGACTGACACTTCCTTTCTTTCATGCTAAGGACAGGACAGCAGCAAGATTAGAAATCTCATCCAATTTTTCATGTCTGCAAATCTATGTTTTTTACTTTGACTATTTCCTTTTATCTAGATTTACAGTTACCACTTTGGACTCACTGATTCTTACTACTATTCTTTTTTTTTTTTTCTTTAGTTTTTTTCTTGATTCTTACTACTATTCTTAATAACAGTTCTAGGTGCTATCTGCAAAGGTCATTCTCATCTATAGACTCCACTCAGACTCTGAGTCTCTGGTCAGATACTTCAATAGCTTACATTATGACACATTAAAGTATAAATTCTTAACTGTACCATTTAAACAGATTCCTTCATTTCTGCTATCATAGTATTCATTTTCTCCTAGTTACATATGCTTTAAAGAGTCTTGATACCATAGGCCTTAAAGTAGCATCTTTAAAAGCACTACACATCACATCTTTGAGTATATACATCTTCTTAGGGATCCTTGCCTAAGTAAAAAAGGCATTGCGTAACACATAAACTTGCACAGCCTCTTTTTTTCTTTTTTCAACCATGCCATATGGTGTATGGAATCTCTGGACCAGGATTCAAACCCTCTCCCCCTACAGTAGGAGCTTGGAGTTTTAACCACTGGACCACCAGGGAAGTCTCTGTCCCTCTGTATTAAGGAAATTTTTTAATAATTACTCTGCTATTTAATAGTTAAGGCAATATATTAAATTATATTTAGCCTTTGATCTGGAATTTACATACTTTTTTACTTACAAAATTTTAAAGTAAATATAAAAATGGGCTTTTTGTCAATTTATAGATTTGAATTATAAACATACTTAAAAACTACATCTTGTACATCTGTGAGAGTGGCACCAATACTCTTCAGCAAAAGATGTAAAGAACGAATTGCCATCAGTCCTTCATGCTGTTCTGAATCTTTCGGTTCTTCACCACCTGAACTCAGTGAAACACTTAAATGCAACTAAAGAAATAAAGAGATAAATATTTAAATCACTTTCTTCATAATAACTCTTAAAATTCAATCTCATTCTAAATTTACTATACCATACATAAGATTTCAAATAACCTAGATATTAATTTTGATATAATTAATAAGTGGAATGTTAAAGGAATTTAAAATCTAAACAGCACCTTTAAAAATTTTAAATCCAACAATGTAATGTATGTTATTTAGCTCAATCCAATTCTTTTGGTAAACCTAGGAAAATATTAATCTTTATAAATTTTTAGTAACAGTAACAATCTAGAAGTTGAAGTTGTGGAAAATAACTCAAATATCTCCAAAATTTCTCCAAGTTGAATGTTTCAACTATTAGAATTAAGTTATCATGGTGAAAGAAAGTGAAGTAGCTCAGTCATGTCCAACTCTTTGTGACCCCATGGGCTGTAGCCTACCAGGCTCTTCTGTCCATGGAATTTTCCAGGCAAGAGTACTGGAGTGGGTTGCCATTTCCTTCTCCAGGGGATCTTCCCAAACCATGGATCGAACCTGGGTCTCCCGTATTGCAGGCAGACGCTTTACCATCTGAGCCACCAGGGAAGCATGGTGAAGCCAGTTAAAAACATTTTTATATTATATGCATATGTGTGTGTGTGTGTGTGTGTGTGTATACATATATATAGAAGTCACTCAGTTGTGTTTGACAATGTGATCCCATGGACTGTAGCCCACCAGGCTCCTCTTTCCATGGGATTTCTCCAGGCAAGAATACTGGAGTGGATTACCATTCCCTTCTCCAGAGGATCTTCTGGCCCAGGGATCAAACCTTGGTTTCCTGCATTGCAGGCAGATTCTTTAGTCTTTCAGCTACAGAGAAGATCAGCATGGTGTACACAGTTATACAGCAATTTTCTTTAGATATTATGCAACTCATAGAAATTTTATGTTAAGAACTTACTTTTAGTTCCGTTCAATCTTCAGTTTTTAAATCAAGGTTATTTTATAAAATTATTTGAAACTTTAATATCATATATAAAAGTTTGAAAATTATCAGTCAACACTTTAATAGATAGAAATGAACATAATGTTAGGTCAAATGTAAACATATAAACAAATACTATAGGTGGCTTTCACATATAAAAGAGTATAAAAATAAATAAAAATTAAAAGTATCATTCCTTTCTAACTTATATTTGAATGGTGAAGTTGCAGAATTTATATACTATCAAAGAACAGAACTGAAATGCTATATTCCCCAAACTGATCAAATCAATTTGCTATTAACTAGATTACCAAGGATAATAAAAATGACTTTTATTTTCCCCCTACCTTGATAGGAGATATATGAAAGTATTCATAGAGGCTGACTTGTGATGAATCTACTAATGAGACTATTTTATATTCTTCTTGGAAAGCTTCTATGTCTTTATGAAAAAGCTCAACCTATAAAGGGACATAAAATATTAAAAACTTAAGGAATATATCTGTGTAAGTATTAAGCCAATACATTTGCAATGGAAAAAACAAAAATGAGATTATGATAACAATTTTGTTCACAATACTATAAAAAGAATAAAATACTCAAATTTAGCAAAAAGAAGTATAAAACGTATACTCAAATGATAAAAACTCTCTTGAAAGAAAATGAAGATCTACATAAATGGAAAACATCCCATGTTCAAGGGTTGGAAGACTTAATACTGTTAAGATGGCACCTCTTCCAAGTTGATCTGTACATCCAATGTAATAACTATCAGAACCCTACATGACTTCTCTGAAGAAGGCAAGCTGATTCTACAATTCATATGGAACTGCAAAGGGATCCAAAATAGCCAAAACAATCTTGAAAAAGAACTAAATACCAATATTCATACTTCTCAATTTCATAATTTACTGACATCAGACTCTTAATTATACCATATACAGAAATTAACTCAATATGAATGAAACACCTAATTTTAAGAACTTAAAGTTTAAAATGCTTAGAACACAGGGCTAAATCTTTTAACTTTGGATTTGGCAAAGGAGTCTTAGAAATGACACCAAATACATGAGCAACAAAAGAAAAAATATTTTGGACTTCAGTAACATCAAAAGCTTCTGTGCTTCAAAAGACAAATAGAAAGTGAAACACAACATAAAGAATTAGAGAAGATATTTGCAAATCATATATCAGACATGGATGGGGCTTGCATTCAAAATACATAAAGAACTTTTACAATTCAATTAAAAAACAAACCCATTAAATAACAGGCAAAAAATTTGAGCAGACATTTCTCCATAGCAGATATGCAAGCAGTCAATTAACAAATTACCAAATCAAAAGTATCCAACATAATTACTCATTAGATAAATGCAAATCAAAACCACAGTGATATATACTACTTCACACCTACTAGGACAGCTTGAATTAAAAGGACAGACAATTACAAGTATTAGTGAGATCTGATGAAATCAGAATCTTCATATATTCTGCTGAAGAGTATAAAATGATGCAGTAACTATGGACAACTGTCTAGAAGTCTTGAAATTATTAAACAGAGCTACCAACTTCCCAGCAATTTCACTCCTAGGTAAATACCCAAGAGAACTGAAAACATATGTCCACATAAAAACTTGTACAAAAATACTCACAGCACCATTATTCATAATAGCCAAACTGTACAAACAACCCTAATGTCTACTAACTGATGAATGGATAAACAAAATGTGGTGTATCTATACAGCCGAATATTACTTGGCCATAAAAAGGAATCTGATACATGCTACAACATGGATGAACCTCAAAAGCATTATGCTAAATCAAAGGAAATACATCAAAGAACACTATATAGTGTATGATTCCATTTATACTAAATATCTGTAATAAGAAAATCCATAGAAAGTACATTAGTGTTTGCATAAGGCTCAGGCAGTTTTCTTTCAGGGGTGAAGAAAATGTTCTAGAATCAGTGGTGATGGTTGCATAATTCTGAATATACTAAAAACTACCAAACTAACAATTTAATTGGGTAAAATGTATAGTATGTGAACTATAGCTCGATGAACTGTTATTAAAAGGAAAAAAGGTGTAATTTCCTTGTCTTTATCTGTGTACAACTGACCCTTGAACAACAGAGATTTGAAGTACAAGGATCTACTTATACATGTTCCCTTCCCCCCACCCCATGCTAAATACTACGGTACTATACAATCCTCAGTTGTGTGACTCCCTGGATGCAGACCCTTGGATATGGAGGAACTAGGTGTGCACAGGGCCAAATATACATTATACACAGATTTTCAACTGAGAACAGGGTTGGTGCCCATCACCCCCACATTGTTCAAAGGTAAACTGTAGTTTGTTTTATCTTCAAAATTCTTTCTAAAAGAACAGCTGAAAAATAAAACATCTCTTATCCACCTAACAATTGTAATTTTATCATCTATCAGTTACAAAGAACATATTATATTTATTTTCCTTATCTCTTTTCTCATCAAATATCCTGATCATATCCAAATTTCTAAATTATCAATCAACACAAAAGTAACACAGGAAAATAAAATAGGAAGAAATAAGTGATGTAAACATGACTGATTATCCTCTTCCTCTTTTACTGGTTTAAAACTTTTCCTCTTATTTGTTACCTTATCTTCAGAAGGTTAGCTGTCTTGCTTCCAGCTTCTATCATTTGAGTATGTGATTTCCACCAACGTAGAACCATGGTAGCAGAATAAAATTTTTTTAACTTTTAAAAACATGTTAATACATTTAAGAATGTATAATGTTATCATTGTTTTCTAAAGTCCCCCTCTTTCCCTAAATCAATGCTACTATTTTAAGTCTCACCTCTGTTTTTTCAGTGACTTCAGCTGGTGTCATAAGTTCTGATACAGCATAGACAAATCCAAGATCTAACCTGAGATCCATTTCTTGGATCAACACTTTGAAATACCTATAAATAGCAAGGTAAAACATTTTAAGGTAAAACAAGGTAAAACATTTAAAAATTATCGATTAACTGAATTAACAAAATTATAAAAGAAAAAATATAAGACATATATTAAAACATTGACACTTAAGACTTTCTAGGTGAATGAATTAAAAACATAATGCCAACACTGTTCATAATAGAAACAAACTCAAAATGTGAAAATGCCTACAAAGAGAAAATTGATAAGTAAACTGGCACAAAGTAACACAAGGAAATATGACATACAAGTGATAATAAACTCTAGCTATATACAACAAAATAAATTAATTTTAGTAAAAATTTGAATAGAAAAAGCAAGCCCAAGGCATATATTTACAGTTCGAAAAAAATTTAATTAGCACAACTTTTGGCAAAGTAAGAAGCATAATGTTTAGCTACACATAAATAATAAACCAGTATTTTTAAAAGGGAATAAAAACAGTATTTATCTTGGTGATAGGGTGGAGGAAACAAGAAATATGGGAGTGATACGTAGATGGATGCTTCTGTCACTGTTCTGTTTTTTGAAATGGGTGGTGACTGAATTTGAATATACTATTTTCTTTCTTGTTTATAAAACAGTATGCAGTAATGATAGACAACAGAGAAAACAAATAAAAAAGAAAGTAATAAAATACACATAATTCAGAAATGACTATTATTAATATCTATGTATAATTCATTTGAAGCCTTCTGACTTCTCAAGATTATGAAATAATTGATTTTTTCTATGACCTTTCTAATTTAACATTTTACTCTTAAATCTTTGACTCATCTAAAATTTATTTAAGAGTACAATTAGCTCACATATTTAAACAAAACACTGTGCTTTAAATGTACACAAAATAAACATATTAAGACACTTACTTAATACGTGATATCTGCGAATGTCCTGCAGATCTCATGACAATACTGACATCAGTAAAGGGTTTTGGTGCTGTAAAGGTTAACAAATATGATTAATCTAATGATGCTTTAAACAAAAGATAAGCATTTTCTTGTAATTTAATACACACCACAATGGACACTTAAATTATGTATTAAATCATAAGTATGAATTAAAATTACTGATATTTGTAAGATCTACCACAGTCTTAATTTCAGACTGCAGGATTGTTTTTTTTTAATTATCTGTATTCACTTTTAGGTTAACTGAACCTTTTTTTTTTATTTTTAAACTTTACAATATTGTATTAGTTTTGCCAAATATCGAAATGAATCCGCCACAGGTATACCTGTGTTCCCCATCCTGAACCCTCCTCCCTCCTCCCTCCCCATACCCTCCCTCTGGGTCATCCCAGTGCACCAGCCCCAAGCATCCAGTATCATGCATCGAACCTGGACTGGCGACTCGTTTCATACATGATATTATACATGTTTCAATGCCATTCTCCCAAATCTCCCCACCCTCTCCCTCTCCCACAGAGTCCATAAGACTGATCTATACATCAGTGTCTCTTTTGCTGTCTCGTACACAGGGTTATTGTTACGATGTTTCGAAATTCCATATATATGCGTTAGTATACTGTATTGGTGTTTTTCTTTCTGGCTTACTTCACTCTGTATAATAGGTTCCAGTTTCATCCATCTCATTAGAACTGATTCAAATGTATTCTTTTTAATGGCTGATTAATACTCCATTGTGTATATGTACCACAGCTTTCTTATCCATTCGTCTGCTGATGGGCATCTAGGTTGCTTCCATGTCCTGGCTATTATAAACAGTGCTGCGATGAACATTGGGGTACACGTGTCTCTTTCCCTTCTGGTTTCCTCAGTGTGTATGCCCAGCAGTGGGATTGCTGGATCATAAGGCAGTTCTATTTCCAGTTTTTTAAGGAATCTCCACACTGTTCTCCATAGTGGCTGTACTAGTTTGCATTCCCACCAACAGTGTAAGAGAGTTCCCTTTTCTCCACACCCTCTCCAGCATTTATTGCTTGTAGACTTTTGGATCACAGCCATTCTGACTGGCGTGAAATGGTACCTCATAGTGGTTTTGATTTGCATTTCTCTGATAATGAGTGATGTTGAGCATCTTTTCATGTGTTTGTTAGCCATCTGTATGTCTTCTTTGGAGAAATGTCTATTTAGTTCTTTGGCCCATTTTTTGATTGGGTCATTTATTTTTCTGGAGTTGAGCTGTAGGAGTTGCTTGTATATTTTTGAGATTTTAACTGAACCTTTAAATCAGTGATTTTAAACCAGAAGTATACATTAGAATCATCAGGACAACTTTGTGAAAATAGACTTCACGGTCTTATTGCTTTATTTAAAGGTTCTAGTGGCTTTTAAATTAGGAATTTACAAACTTGTAATCTTTTAAAGAAATTAATGTCTCTAAAAATTATATATACATTTCTAATCAATCTTTTCTTCAGTATTCACTCAGTTTTATTGAAGTTAGTTGAGTACTTCCTGGTCTTTTTTCAAGCCATTGAATTTTCCAATGATCCTATAGAAACTAAACTTGAGAAGGGTTTCACTTCATACTTTTATAGTAAAATAAATCAAATAGCTAATACAACCATTTTTATGGCAATCTAAAAATAGAAACAAACCTGAATCCAAGGTGACGGACTTGGGCGGTTTAATGGGATAAAACACGAATGGAAATATAGCACCATGTATTTGGTTTTGGATCTAAGAAACAAAAAGGTCAGTATATTAATATGTTAATTATAGAATCTGACTAGAATAACAAAATTTAAGAAGTAGAAGGCATCAAACACTCTAGTCCAACAAACTACAGACAAAACAGACTGTGGGAATACATTTATTGTATTTCCATATTTCTTTAGAATATGATTTGAATATCTTTTCAAACTTACCTGTATTCTATAAATTTGAATTCTAAACGATGACTGATGTGCAGATGTGCTATATTCTACTTTTAATGCTGGAAGATAATTTCTTCTTATAGCTATTACATGTGGCTGCAGAATTTTCATGTTAGAAGCACCAGGTGTGAAGCGAACCTGAAAAATATGCCCACCGCCCCCAACAAAAAAAAACCCACAGAATTTCTCTTTATTAATTGACTAAAGTTAGAAATCTGTACCAAAAAACTTTTATGATAATATTAATTTAAATAGTAGGCTAAATATTTGATAAGATTTGGATTGAGATCTTTATATCCCATACACATGCAACTCACAAATATTCATATAATATTCACAAAATATTCATATACCCCTGGTAACTTGATTTTATCACTTTTTATATAATTTTTTTTACTTTATTTCTTTAACTTTTACTTCACTAAAATTCATCAAAAAATAAAGCAATATAAGAAAAATAACTTTAAAAATAAAGCAAAACAACTTAGATCATCAGCACTTAAAAAAGTCTGAATCTTAAGACAGAGAACTATTCCTTTAAAATATTCTATATAAAGTACGTATAAGATTCATTGTTTTGTAAGCAAACTTGTCTTTCCTTAAAAACGAACTCATGGTTCATCTAATTACAACAGATAGAAATTAAAACTTCATATCAGTACTTAAAAATATTACCAGAATGTTGGTGTCCAACTCAATAACCTTATCTTCTGATGGTGAAGATTCAACATATTCCTTAAATTCCTTCTCTAACTTCTCAGTGTGCTTTACACTCATTGGCTTCCATCTTGCCTTCTTCCTGGGCTTTGTCTCCCAAACCACATCAGAACTTATATATGAAAGCAAAAATCATGGTACTAATTTATAAACAGTTTCGTTTTAACTGGTTTATTACATGAATTACAAAACCGTCAGTGAATTTTTGCATATCTCTAGTTGTAAGCAAGCACATTTTAAGTTTAAAAACATGAATTCATTCAACCAATACTTATTAAACTCTTATTCAGGCACTATTCTAGGTGGCAGCAATATTATTAGGGAAAGTTTCTGCCATTTTGGAACCTTCTTTTACCTGAGGAGAGACAGACTGACACTAAACAGTAAATTAGCATATTTCAATATATTAGGAGGTAAACATGGCTTTTGAAAGAAGAAAAAGCAGATAGGTTAAGGAGGATCTAGAGTACTGGGATATGCAAAGTGGTGGGGGTTGCAGTATCAAAACAGAATGGTCATTGGAAGTGTCATTAAGAAGGTGAGATTTCAACAGCCTGAAAGAAGATGGGGTAGTTATCCAGCGGACATTTCAGGTAGAGAGACAAGCTAGAGCAAAGACTACAAAGCAGAGCATGCTATAGCACAGGACAAGCAAGGGGGCTTGGCATGCTTGGAATACACTAAGAGTAGAAGATGAAGTAAGATAGATAATGAGAGGCAAAACAATGTAAAGCCTTGAGGATATGGTAAAGACTGAGTTTTATTCTGAGATGAGAACCCATTGAATGATTATGAGAAGATAATCAGCAATATGATCTGACTTAAGGTTTAAGAATAAACTGTGTGATGGGATGGGAAGCAAGGGAAAAAAAATAAAGGATGAAGACTAGGACAGGAAAACTTGTTAGGAATGTAATACAGTAAGCTAGGAGAAAAATGGTGATGGTTCTGCCTAGGGTGGTAAGACTGAAGCATTACAAAGTGGTCAGATTCTATGTGTGTTCTGAAGCAAGATCCAAAACAATATTTTCAGATAGATTAGAGGGGGTAAGGGCAAATAAATTAGGGGGTAAGATAAAGAAATCAAAGATGATTCCCCAGATTTTGACATGAGCAACTAGAAGAATGCAGATGTCATTACCTCCAGTGGGAAAGAAGGTTTTGATAGAATGAGGAAGGAGTTTGGTTTTACCTACTATAAAGCTTAAGAAGTCTCTTAGATATCTAAGTAGAGATTTTATGTAAGCAGCTGGACAGACAAGTCTGTCCAGAACTCAGAACAAAAATCTAGCCGAAGATACACTTCAAGAAGTTTTCTGCATATATATGGTATTTGAAATCATAAAACTGAAACAGAGAAGAGAAGCGGACTCAGGTCTGAGAGCCTCAAGATACCCAATATTAAGCAGTTGAGAAAATGACAAGGCACCAAGAAGTGTGACTAAGAATGCTGGAACAGAAAGAAAAACCAAGGTGGTGAGCTATCCTGGAAGTAAAGTCAAAGAAACTGGGTCAAGGAGGGATCTGTGTAGAATGTTAGAATGTTATAAACTTAAGCAACATGAAGACTGGTAATTGTACAATGCACCTGGCAAAACATAGGTCTCTGGTGCTCTTATCAAGACCAGCTTTAAAAGCCTGTTCAGAACTGTTAAGAAAAAATGGGTAAAAAAAAGAACTAGAGAGAGTGAAAATATTTTTTTAAATAGATAACACTTCTAGTGAGTTCAGCTATAAAGTATAGCAAAGAAATGTACAGTAGGTAGCAGGGAAAGTAGGTTCAAGAGAATTTTTTTAGTTGAAAGATATTAAACTTATTTGGACAATTCAGTAGGGAGCCAAAAATTATTGAAGTAGGACAGAGAAAGAAGAGGATTGCTCGGTCAGTGTCTCAAGAGGCAAGAGTGAATGAGATATAGTGCAAAAGAAGAAAAATATGTTTCAATAGGAGCACATACAATATATCTATGATAAGTGGGAAGTATGTTGCTGCAATATATAGGTAAAAAATACTGGTACATAGGAAGCTGAGATGTTGGGAGGAGGTCTTTGGAAGTTCCTTTTTGACTACATCAGTTTACTTGGTGAAACAAGACTCAAGGCACTGAGCTGAGAGAGAATGGGATTTAAAAAGAGCCAAAATGTGAAATGGGCTTCCCTTGTGGCTCAGCTGGTAAAGAATCCCCTGCAATGCAGGAGACCTGGGTTAGAACCCTAGGTTGGGAAGATCCCCTGAAGAAGGGAAAGGCTACCAACTCCATTATTCTGGCCTGGAGAATTCCATGAACTGTATAGTCCATGGGATCACAAAGAGTCTGGCTCAGTGATAAAGAATCTGCTTGCCAATGCTGGAGACTTTAAGATGTGGGTTCAATCCCTGGGTTGGGAAGATCCCTGGGGAGGAAATGGCAACCCACTGCAGTATTCTTGCCTGGAAAATTCCATGGATAGAGGAACCTGGCAAGCTACAGTCCATGGGGTCTCAAGGAGTCTGACAGGACACATGCATGCAAAGTGTGAAATAGTAATAGAGGAGAGAGAGTGAATGGAACAAATCTTATTTACTAAAAAACCACTGAAAGACTTAAAGACAAATTTAAAAATCTATCCACATTCTAGGGACTTCCCTGGTGGTCCAGTAGTTAAGACTCCATGCTTTCACTGCAGGGGATGCAGGTTTGATCTTTGGTCAGGTAATTAAGATCCTGCATGCCATGCCACATAGCAAACACACACAAAGGTGGGAAAAGAGGCTCCTGAACAGCTTCCAGTTTCCACACCTCAAAAAAAAATCTATCCACATTCTAAAATCACTTCACTCATTCTGTTTAAGTATGTAAATTATTTAATTTTATTAATTCTAAAATTTCTTGTTCTCTTTCTTCTAAAATTTATGTTTTCTTAATAAACAGAAAGATAGAAACCATGTACTAATTCCCTTTGCATTCACATCATTTAGCATAGGAGACAGCACGTTAGGTTTCACAGGCTTAAAATCTGTTGTCTATTTGAACTTTCTATTTCAGTAATAAAATATTTTTTGAGAACAATAAAAATTTCTAAGAAAATAGTTTTAACATGCTTATTTATTGATTTGGCTGCACTGTTTGGCACACAGGTTCTTAGTTCTCTGACTAGGGATCGAATCTGTGCCCCTCCAATGGAAGCGCTGAATACTAACCACTAGACTGGAATTTCCTTTAATATGCCTTTTTAAATGGCATAGTTACCATTCAAGAAGTTAGGGACATTTCTAGACAAATTTACATAGAAAAACGAATTCAAATCTATATCATAAACCTTTAATTTATATGTCTGAGAGTTTAATTCAAGAGATTAAAACATTATCCTTGTTATGCAAACTGGAATCTAGCAACAGTCTCAAATTAGGCAGTACTATAAAAATACTAATTTCAAGTAGTTACGAACAGAAACATTAAGTGCATAAAGGAAAGAAGAGAGTTTTACTGGTGATGACTTATATGGGAAATGGTAAATACAATATTAACTTATTAGATCTTAAAGTGCCAAGATCAAAGTAGAAAGTGATTAGAAAGTAAGATGTATAGAGTGGGGAATACAGTCAATAATAATCAATAATTTTTGTATGGTCACAGACGGTAATTAGACTTATTGTGATCACTGTAATAAACAGAAATACTGAGTCACTATGTTATGTAACAGGAACTAACACAGTGTAGCAAATCAAACACGCTTCAAAATAAACTCATAGAAACAGGTGGTAATGAACAATTAAACATTTCCTTGTGACATGTTAAAGAAAGAAAATATACTTTTAATAAGTTGAATAATTCTAATTTTCAGAGAGTTGGGAAAATAACATGATGAGAGATGTATAAATCTGATTTTTGGTATATCTTTATCTTGAAAGGCAAAAAAAGTATCAAGGCACTTTTAAATTAGCATTACCTTTGATTAGTATCACTGAATAGTCAAAACAAAATTTAATTCATTTTAGACTTTACAATCACAATTCTTAATGATTAAGAACTTACACTTAAATGTATCCAAATTCTAATACATCTAACCTTGTAATGCCAATATAGGCTACTTCTTGCTTTGTATAATTGTTGACAAGAGAAATCCCAACATCTTGTAACGCCAACACAATTTCTTGCTCTGCTAACTCTGCTTTCTCACTTTCATATGTCACTTTAAATACTCTTGGATCTTCAGTGAATAAAATTATGCGTTGTAAGCCTTCAAAAAATGAAACTAAATAAATGGTCGTTTTCCCCAAATTTATAGGTGTCATCATATCCTGAAATAAAATCATCAAAAAAATAAGAAAATTAGGGTTTGGTCCCAACCAACATGAAATCTACATTCCACACTTGAAAAATGAGAATAGTAATGGTAGCTCCTTCATAGGAATAAAATAAATTAACAATTGTGTAACATTTTGAAATTTACATAATTCAAATTAGTTAATGAAATTTTTTGCCATAATCATTATGAAGTCAGGAAGACAGGTAAACTTTTAATATCATAGTAAAATCTAATTAGTCTTCCTTTGTAGGCTAGTTAGTAACACAATTTATCTTCTCTGCCTTATTACAACACTAATCAATGTGTTATGCATTAAAAGTTGTTTAGTCAGAAACTTCTATTCCTTTTCAGAGGTGAACTAAATAAGATAAAAGAATATTTGACACGCCAGTTGCATGCTCTACAAAGCACAAATACTACAGGGTTAATACTACAGAAAGACTTTCTATATAAGCATTGTGCTGATATCAGGGTCTTGAGTTTAAAATAATTAACTTCTAATAGTTAACTGTCAGCCATTAATTCCTAGTTAATGAACATTCTGATTAAACAAGGTATTATAATATACAGTACACATTCATGTTATAATCCACTAAAATTAAAAGTAAGTTACTATAGTCATGTTACTTAAAACACTCTCTAAAATACAACACTCTCTAAAATACAATACACAATACTAAAACTACATTAAGATGTAAATAAGCAAATTTCCAAGTAATTCTGAAATATTTCTAATATGTTATAGTGGATTACAAGTTTATCTTTGCAAACTTCAACTATCATTGTGATATAAGTATGCAAAAGTACTTATTGAAGCTGAGGCACCAATACTTTGGCCACCTGATGCAAAGAGCTGACTCATTTGAAAAGACTCTGATGCCGGGAAAGACTGAAGGCAGGAGGAGAAGAGGACAACAGAGGATGAGATGGTTGGATGGCATCACTGACTCAATGGACATGAGTTTGAGCAAGCTCAGGGAGTTGGAAATGGACAGGGAAGCCTGGCGTGCTGTAATCCATGGGGTCACAAAGAGTCGGACACGACTGAGCAACTTAACTGCACTGAACTGATGCAAAGGTACTAATCGACATGTTAAATAGCTTATTATTTTTAATATTAAAATGAATTATTTAAAAAAAAATAAATCTAATAATCATGAATTTAAAAAATAAAGTTAGGCCAATCATGGGCAACTCTCTCAAATACATTTAAACAACACTGGACTTCACAAGAGCAACACTGGAAAGACAATGGAAAAGTACAATCAATATTCTAAAAGAAAATAACTCGGAACTCAGAATTCCTTACTCAGCAAAAGTATTCCTCAGTGAAGAAAAGTACAAGAAATAAAGATGCTTGAAAACAAATGAAAACTACTAAATATCACCACCAACAGAAATTCACTCGAGCAAATTCTACAGGAGGAATTAAATACCAGCAAGAGTAAAATGATCCAAGATGAATGTATGAGGAAAGGAATGTTATACAAATAAAATGTGAGAGAAAACATTTTACAAAATTCAATATTCAGGAATAATAAAAAATTTTGGCAAACAAAGACTACATGAGAAGTTCTTTAACCTCTTATCAAACTTCCCAAACACATACCAAACTTCAGCAAAGATCACACTTAAAGGTAAATGTTGATGTCATATAACATGAGACCAGAAATAAGGCAAAAATATATGTAAACATCAGTTTTATTAAACAGGACAGAGAGATGCAAGCCAGTCCAGTAAGGCAAAAAGAAATTAAAGATGAAAGGACTGAAAAGGAGAAAACAAAACTCTCATTATTTTTAAGTGTCATGATTGTACATGTGGAAAAATAAAAAACAATATTAATAAGAGAATTCAGTGAATTTTCTGGATTAAAAAAAAAATCAATACACAAAATGCCATTATACTCCCATATGCTAACAAGCTTAATTTTAAAAAGATATCATGGGTTTCTGTTCTGGCAACTGATGACTAGGTGGTCTGAGACAAACCCTCTTGCTAACAGCAAAAAGTTGGAAAACATCTAAAAAGGAAAAATATGTGTCTGAAAAGACAGAAAAGCTTCTAAGATAGCATGAATTAATGGCACCAAGATCTGAGAGATAAAGAAAGCCAATAAAAGTGAACTTTGTGGGACTTCCCTGGTGGTCCAATGGCTAAGACTCTGTGTTCCCAATGCTCAGGGAGCTCAGGTTGGATCCAGGGTCTGGGAACTAGATCCTACATGCGGAACTAAGAGTTCACAGGCCATAACTAAAGATCCCTCATGCCACAACTAAAACTCAGTGTAGTCAAATAAATAAATAAAACCAAGAAACAAAACAAAAAAAAGTAACAGAAAAGACAAAGTGGACTTTGTATCCAGAGTTCACAACTGTCAGTTCAAAAAGTAGAAGCAAATACTGAGAAGTTAGGGAACATCATTCAGAGTCTCAAATTATCTTTAAAATTTTTCATATACTGTGTTCAGCACAGAGTCAAAAATAAACATGCAAACAGAATGGATTTTAGTGAAAACCAAGAAAAGAGAAAATTTTAAAATATCCAGAAGAAATCTAGGTATTGGAATTGTCAGTCTTTAAAGTAGTTATGATCAGAACATTCAAGAAATTTTGTAACAAGATAGAGAATATGGGAACAAAAACTTTTATAATAGAAACCTTAGAACTGATATTTCAATAACTAAAATTAAGAACTCAATAGATGATTTTAAGAGTAGATTAGACACAGTAAAAGAAGTACAGTGAAAAACAAGTCAGAAGGAAATATTCATACTGAAGGAAGGAGAGAAAAGGATTAAAGAACACATAAAAGTCGTAAGAGACATCATAGAACATGTGTCTTAGAACAACACGTAAAAGTCGTAAGAGACATGATGAAAAGTCTAACATTTATGCAATGGTGAATTCCTAAGAGGAAGAGGAAAGAGGTGCCGAAACTGAAATTTGATATCTGGCAGAAATACTTCACTAAAAACAGAGCAAAATAAAGACATTTTCAGACAAATGAAACTAATCAGCTATTCACTCTGATAAGTGGAATACTGCCTGCCATATTAGTAAACAAAGGATGTCACAGTCAACAATTACAGTCGCAGTCTAGGATGAGCTGGTGAGCCCCGAGGGAACTCAGAATATAAAAACACAGGATACTAGTCCCAGATAGCTGAGGTGAATATCAGAAGAATGAGTTCAGTGAGCCCAGACTCTTGTACCTTCCCATACACAGAAAAGTGCTCAATGCCTTAACTTGACCTATCTGCTTTTCTTAAATTAACAATAATCTTTTGATGTTCAGACTACCTGTCCTTTGTTACAATACTCCTATATATCCTGGCTCCCTCAACACTGCCTTGCCACTTCAGAGTAATTCTCTCAGAGATACTTTAGATGCTGCCTCCTGGGATTGAAGTCCTAAAAATTCCTGCCAAATAGAACATAACTCTCAACACTTTTAGGTTTTGAATAATATTTTAGTCAACAACCCTTGCCTGGAAAATCCCATGGACAGAGGAGCCTGGCAGGCTACAGTCCACAGGGTCTCAGAAGAGTCAGACACAACTTAGTGACTAAACAACAACAATAATCCTCCCAGTTAGGCAGTTGCAAACTGTGGCCTATGATAGTTTTATAAGTCTCAATATTTAAGCCCAAAAAGATACTGTGGTGGGCACTGCAACATTATACACTAATAAGAATCAACTTAACAAAAGACAACAATTCTAAATTTATATCTACCTAATTACATAGTTGCAAGGAGATCCAACCAGTCCATCCTAAAGGAAATCAGTCCTAAATGTTCATTGGAAAGGCTGATGTTGAAGCTGAAACTCCAATACTTTGGCCACCTAATGCAAAGAGCTGACTCATTTGAAAAGCCCCTGACGCTGGGAAAGACTGAAGGCAGGAGGAGAAGGGGATGACAGAGGATGAGATGGTTGGATGGCATCACAGACTCAATGGATATGAGTTTGAGTAAACTTTGTAAGTTGGTGATGGACACGGAGGCCTGGCGTGCTTCAATCCATGGGGTCACAGAGAGTCAGACACAACTGAGCGACTGAACTGAACTGAATCACACAGTTTCAAAATGTAAGAGCCCAAATTAAGAAAACCAAAAAAGGTATGCATAGATCCATGATTTCAGACACCATTCTCACAGCAACAGAACCACCACAAACAAAAAACTTAATAAGATAGAAGATCTAAACAACTCAACAAAACTTGAACAAATTGACATATATATATGTCAATATGTATGTCATATATGTATGCCAACCACAGAATATGTATTTTTTTCAAATACACATAAAATATTAACAAAAATTGATTACAAGCCCACAAAGTCGATTTCGACAAATTTCAATGAACTGATTCAGAGTATGTTCTCTGGTCACAGTGGAATTAAATTAGAAATAAATAAACAAAAAAAAATACTTTTGAAAAGTGATAACCTAAGTAACCATGAAACCAAAACATTAAAATAAATCACAATGAAATTCAGAAAATATTTTGAACTAAAAAATAATTAATATACAGCCAAATTTGTGAGAAAGAATTGCTACTGTTTTTGGAAGAAGTTTGTGACTTTGCTGCTGCTGCTGCTGCTAAGTTGCTTCAGTCGTGTCCAACTCTGTGCGACCCCATAGACGGCAGCCCATCAGGCTTCCCCGTCCCTGGGATTCTCCAGGCAAGAACACTGGAGTGGGCTGCCATTTCCTTCTCCAATGAATGAAAGTGAAAAATGAAAGTGAAGTCGCTCAGTCGTGTCCGACTCTTCGCGACCCCGTGGACTGCAGCCTACCAGGCTCCTCCGTCCATGGGATAAGTGACTTCAAATAAAAAGTGAAGAAAATCTAAAAAGCAATGATCTAGGTATCTGCTGTGAACTCATTTGTGCTGCTCCCCTCTCCCCATTCATATGTTACAGTCTCAGCCTCCAATATGACTATATGGTGGAGGTAATGACATCATGGTTAAATGACACCATGGGGGAGGGGAAGGGTGTAAATAGGGCTCTGATCCACCAGTATTCCTTTCCTTATAAGAAATACCAGAGAGCTCACTCCCTCTCTCTTCACCCTGTGAAGACATAGCAAGCTGCCATCTGCAAGCCAGGAAGCATCCTCATAAAAGTTCACCAGAATTTGACTATGCTAGCATTCTGATCTCAGGCTTCCTGCCTCCAGTACCACTAGAAATGAATCTCCACTGTTTAAGGCATCCAGGCTAAGGTATTTTGTTATAGCATCCTGAGCAGATTAATACAATTATCTATCTCAAGAGTTTAAAGGAAAATTACCAAATTAAAACAGAAGAAAGGTGAAAGAATATAATATAGATTAGGCAAAAATAGGTGAAAATGAAAACAAATGTATAAAAGAGATCAAAAGGGAAACTAATGGTTTTCTGACAGACAAAACCAAACTGAAACTAATTAAACTAATAAAATTTCAGCAAAACTTAGGGAAAAAAGGAATGAAGGCACAAATATCCTACACTAGGAATGGAACAAAAAGAAGAATCATCACCATAAATCTTAAAAAGATAAAAATATGGATATTATAAAAACATTTATATCAATATATTAGAAAACTGAGATGAAATAAATGCATTCTTAGAAAAACTCTTATCAAAACCACACAAATAAAAGTAGAAAACTGAACTGCCCTGTTAATAAATAGTAGCATTCCTAATTTAAAAACTTTCTTATAAAGACTATTGAAGGTAAGATGACTAGGCTTCACTCGTGAACTCTACAGCAAACATTCCAAACATTCTACAAATCATACCAGTCTAACATGAACTCTTTCAAAAAACAGAAAAATTATAGATAATTCCCAACATGTATTAGAAGTCAGGATGACCTTAATATTAAAATCTGGTAAGATTATTAGAAGACAAGACAGTGACAGGCCAACTTCTTTCATGAATACAAGCAAAAGTCTTGAATAAAACATTAGCAAGTCAATTCCAAAAATACAAGGCTGGCCTAATATTAGAAAAAACCACCAAATAAGACAAAGCCCCAAAAGCATATAATCATCTCAAAAGATAAAAAGCAAAAGACATAAAAATTAATAAACATTCAGTACTCATTCATTTACTCATTTGATAAGAAATAATAACTAGTGGCAAGAAAAAAGACACTGGAATAGGGAACAAATTAAGATAAATTTTGAAAGATCAATGAAGCTTTAATAAAACAATTTCTGAAAGTCATTTAATATGTTACTGGAATATGTTTATACCTAACTTTATTATTATAGAAAACTGGAGCCTATTATACAGAGTGAAGTAAGCCAGAAAGAAAAACACCAATACAGTATACTAACGCATATATATGGAATTTAGAAAGATGGTAACAATAACCCTGTATACGAGACAGCAAAAGAGATACTGATGTATAGAACAGTCTTTTGGATTCTGTGGGAGAGGGAGAGGGTGGGATGATTTGGGAGAATGGCATTGAAACATGTATAGTATCATATATGAAATGAGTCGCCAGTCCAGGTTTGATTCACGATACTGGATGCTTGGGGCTGGTGCACTGGGACGACCCAGAGGGATGTTATGGGGAGGGAGGAGGGAGGGGGGTTCAGGATGGGGAGCGCATGTATACCTGTGGCGGATTCATTTTGATATATGGCAAAACCAATTAAAAAAAAAAGAAAAAGAAAACAACAGTCTGCCATTCAGAGATAAATCCGTATGTTAACAGATTCTTAAATGTCCTTCACAGAAGCAACACTGACTTAGATGACCTTTAATGCAATAATAATTTGTATCTGTTTATAAATTGAATGCTGAAAGTATCTAAGTTTACCCTTTATAATATAATAGCAAATAAGAAGGTAGAAGAAATAAGACTGCTTCCAGTTTTAAACATTTTTGGTTAAGTTAAAGCTTGAATATTGCTTTAAAAATCTTCAGCAGTGTTTAAGAAGTATAAACACAAAAGGCCTCAAAACTAATGAGACTGAAAAAGTAAATAAATAAAATCCTACTAAGAACACCATAATAACCCAGTACATACATCCTTTTGTGTTACTTCACCGTGGCTTTTTCCACATTTCCACTGCAGCTTTCTAGAGCCCACTGGATCAGCCCATGTATAAAATACTGCTTTTCCAGGAGGGAGGGAATCTTCTATTTCACTGAGGGAACTGACATAAATAGGAAAAAAAACACAGTAAATTAAGTGCAAGTATACAAATATATTAAGAATCTAAAATAATACTTCATTAATTCTGAATCCATTAATTAAGATTTATGATAGTTCTGAGTAAAGTAGACTGAAATTTTTCCTTATACAATAAAAAAGTGGTTTTCTGAGAAAATAATGAGAATATTTTAAGGGAAATGTTTGCCCTAGTTAGGAAGTAAATATCTCAGGTTGGGTTTCCCTGGTGGCTCAGAGGTAAAGAATCCACCTGCCAATGCAGGAGACATGGATCCCTGTCTGGGAAGATCCCAGATGCCACAGAGCAACTAACTCCATGAGCTATGACTACTGAGCCTGTGCTCTGGAGCTGGGGAACCACAACTACTGAGTCCCTGCACCACAAGGACTGTGAACCCCAGAGCCTATGCTCCACAAGAAGAGAAGCCACCACAATGAGAAGCCCAAGCACTTCAAGGAGGAGTAGTTCAAGCTTGCTGCAACTGGTGAAAGACCGCACAAAGCAACAGAGACCTAGCACTGTCAAAAATTAATTTAAAAAATATCTCCAGGTTTCTGAAACTCCTCTGTCAACTTTAAATACTAATTAATTATGAAAGAAAACTATTTCAATTACTTTACCTTATCTATACCAAATCTAAGAGAATTTAACTGGTAATACTTTCCTAAGAATCGATTTTACTGTGTCAAAATTCAGTTCAATTATTTTTAAAAACCATAAGACACAGGATATAAATCTAAGAAACTCAATCAACTCACAAAACAATTCAGCAAAAGAAAATGGAGAAGTTAAAAATCAAAAAAATAATACAATATAACTTTTCTGAGCTGAAAAAGCTGACTCTGCAGATTAGACTTCATTGGGTATCAGACTAAATGAATGGAAACAATATCATCCAACACAGAATGTAGGACTTTGGGAAATGTCAAATTTTAAGAAGAGGGAAACCTGCCTACCCTAAACCTGATAGAGGGAAATCATAGTTACCCTTAGAAATAAAAATAAGACTTTTCACTCTGTTCTGTAATACTGAATGCTAGAAAACAATGCAGCAATGCCTACACAAATTTGAGGCAAGAGTTATGACTTAAAATTTTATGCCAAATTGTTAATTTCCAAAGGTAAGACATTTTGAAATAGGCAACAGCATAAGGTATTACCACAAACCCTTACTTTTTCCAACCAAGCCAGAGAGGAGTCAAAATAAAATTTTAAGAACTGTGTTACATTAAACTAAACCAGTCAAATAAATTAACTCGTTAATATTGTGAAAGTCGTGTCCTATTCTTTGCGACCCCATGGACTATAGGGTCCATGGAGAATACTGGAGTAGGTAGCCTTTCCCGTCTCCAGGGGATAGTCCCAATCCAGGGATCGAACACAGGTCTTCTGCACTGCAGGCAGAATCTTAACCAGCTGAGCCACCAGGGAAATCCAAGAATACTAGAGTGGGTAGCCTATCCCTTCTCCAGCAGATCTTCCCAACCCAGGAATCGAACTAGGGTCTCCTAATTGCAGATGGAGTCTTTACCAGCTGAGCTACCAGGGAAATCCAATTATAAATCAATCCAAATATCTTCAATAACATAGTTTTGAAAAATTAACCATATATTACTCTGGCTCAAAAATCCAAAATTATATTCATAAGAAACTGAATTTGGAAAGAGAAATTGAAGGAAATGAAAAAGTACTCTATATTTTTCATGGAAAATTAGCAGATACTGTTTCACTCTCAAAATTTTAAATGCATCAAAATCTTCAAGAACACAAAAAGTAATCATATACAAGAGAAATAAAATTATATTTTCCAAATCATCATTAGAAGAAAATAATCCATATGACAAAAAAGTATGGCAAGGAATCATAATTAGTCTTTAAAAGGATTACAAACAGGATAAAAACTTTTACTAAAAGACAGATTTTTAACATTATAAAATCAGAAACAAATTCTCAACAATAGAAGAACTTTTAATTATAGTGCACCTAAATGATGGAATATCATGAATTCATTTAAAATTGTGTTTCTGAAGCAAATTTACATGCTTGCAATAGCTGTTAAAAACAAGAGATTCAGAAATATAAACAGAGAGCAACAGTAAAAAAAGAACTCAATCAAAATGTCAACATTTTTGGTATCAAAGATTATGCTTTTCACAGTTTTTCTACAAAATATTAAAAAAATAAACGGACATCCAATGATATTATTTTTTATATGTAGGACAGAGTATTAAAAAGCAGAGATATCACTTTGCTGACAAAGGTTCATATAGTCAAAGATATGGTTTTTCTGGTAGTCATGTTTGAATGTGAGAGTTGGACCGTAAAGAAGGCTGAGCCCTGAAGAACTGATGCTTTTGAACTTCAGTGCCAGAGAAGACTCTTGAGAGTCCCTTGGACAGCAAGGAGAGCAAATCAGTCAATCCTAAAAGAAATCAACCCTGAATATTCATTGGAAGGACTGATGCTGAAACAAGCTCCAATACTTTGGCCACCTGCTGTAAAGAGTCGACTCACTGGAAAAGACCCTAATGCTGGGAAAGATTGAGGGAAGGAGGAAAAGGGGTGACAGAGGATGAGATGGCTGGATGGCATCATCGACTCAATGGACATAAGTCTGAGTAAACTCTGGGAGATAGTGAAGGACAGGGAAGCCTGGTGTGCTACAGTCAGTCCATGGGGCCTCAAAGAGTCAGACATGACTGAGAAACTCAACAACAGCAACAAGAACCACACTAACAACAACAAAAAAGCCAAGGGAAGGGAAGGCAGAGGAAACAAAAGTTCTATGTTCCTTACTTTTCTATGAAAGAATAGCAAATGTAACAGTGTTGTTCAGATAAATTAGGTTGGATGTATTTACAAATGCTTTAAGTCTATATCACTCACCACGGAACATTCTTTATGAAAAAATTAATCTCAAATTGACCTCAGGGAATTCAAAGAAAATAAAAAGCAACCAGGATCCTCAGAATATTAACTATGTACAAGTAGTAACTTCACAAGAAAATGACAATAGAATGTGACAAACGCTTTAATCTATGTGTACAAAGATGCAATGGAAAACTGGGTATACAGACTAAGGAGGTGACGGAAGGGACTGCATGCAAATGAAGCTTTTCTAGCAGAAAGGAGCAACTGGAATGGTAATAACACATGGAAGATCCCAGAACATTCAGGAAACAAACACTTCACTTGGACTTAAGTACAGGGTAAGAGACAACAGAAAGAGAAATGTTTAGAAAAGTAGTATACAAACATTTTAAAAGAATGGAAAATCACTAAAGAACTTTAAATAAGAAAGAGACATGATTACATTAGTATTTTTATTTATTTTTAAAAATTCAATTATTTTGGTATTTATTTTTTGTGTATGTGTGTGCACGCATGTGCATGCATTCATTCACACAGTCATGTCTGACTCTTTGCAACCCTATGGACTGCAGCCCCCCAGTCTGTCCATGGAATTTTCTAAGCAAGAATACTGGAGTGGGTTGCCATTTCCTACTCCAGGGGATATTCTGGACCCAGGGATTGAACCCACATCTCTTGCACTGGCAGGCAGATTCTTTACCACTGAGCCACCTGGGACGCCCCTATTTAGTATTTTTAGAAACCTACCTCTGGAGGATTTACTAGAGATAAGACTAGAGAATCAGACTTAAAATCTACTCAAGAAATAAGTGCTGGACAGAGTAGCTATTTGAAAAGACAGCAGAGAGTAGACAAGAAGAGAAAATTTTTTTAAAAAATAAGAGTTTAACTGGATGGCATGGTGAGGCAGGAGAAATCTAGAATCACAAGGGTGGATGACAGTGTCATTCACTGAGATAAGGATATAGAGGAGAAAGAGATTTTGCAGTACAAATGATGAGGTCAGCTTTGAATCATGTTAGCTTCTTATGTAATACAGTATTTAGGAAAAGGTGGTAGCATGAAACTCAATAGAAGGCTACACTGGAGTAAAGATTTGGGGATCTGGATTCAATCCTCTTTTAAGCCAAAATTCCATGTTCTTGATTTAAGAAGTTCTTCAAATAACTGGCCTTCCCTTGTGGCTCAGCTGGTAAGAATCTGTCTGCAATGTGGGAGACCTGGGTTCGATCCCTGGGTTGGGAAGATTCCCTGGAGAAAGGAACAGCTACTCACTCCAGTATTCTGGCCTGGAGAATTCCATGGACTGTATAGTCCACGGGGTTGCAAAGAGTGAGACACGACTGAGTGACTTTAACCTCACTTCACTTCTTCAAATAATTATAAACCTAAATCCCATGTTCATTCTTGCACATTGTTATTTTTATAAACTCCCTTTACGACTAATTTTGCAGTTTCAGAATTTCTACACAGGATCACATTTTAGTTTCTCTTACACCCCTTACTTTTATAATTATAACAATGCAGGAGGTAAAATTTTAAAACATTTCATATCTGAACTGGACTATAAATAAGAGTGCAAAGTAAAGCCCAAAGAAGGACTGATAAAGTCTCTTGTTCAGATTAGCCAGGCTCAACCAGATGTCAGAGAATTAAGCTATGATGCCCTATATTATCCACAGTATATAAAGAATCAACTTAGCTCCTATGTATCTTAGAATGTTACCAGTTATGTAATATGTTTGAGAGAAATGAGAAAATAGTCACTCAAATCATTTCCTGGAGGTCTTAATTTTGTGAAAATTTCTTTGAGAAAGGCTAGGCGAGGAAAATGAACTGAAGGGCAAATAAGTAAAAGCCATTTCTACTTGTTTTGCCAGTTTTAATCAACCAATTTACTATTTTTATAATATGGATAATCATAAAAAACAGGCTCTCTTCTCTCTCAACATATTCACAAATGAGAGAACTGATGGGCAAGGAGGAGTTCTAGGTATATGCTAGATCAACCTGGGGTTCTCAATCAACGCCTATTTTATTTTAGTCAATGATTAGAATGTACAGTTAGCAGTGGGAAAAAAAAAGCAGAAATGCACTGATAAACATGGGCCCACTGGTAAGTGACATGAAAACAAACTAAAAAAGTAGACAAAATAAATTCAAGACAACCTGGGACCCATAAATAGAGGAAAAGGTTACGTTAACTGTAGTGGTACTAGGAGGATATAATATCACATTATATTGAAACACATGATGTTATGAGTAATCCTGAAATAAATATATAAACACGGTCTTTAGCAAAGCTTAAAAACGTAGTGGTCCTTTCCCATATGCCTCAGCAAGAAAAATGTTATCTACTGTTTGAAAAAAAATCTGAAGAATCAATATTTACATTATGTTCATTAAAAATAAAAAGTTTCAAAACTAGACAAAATGCTTATGATAGACTCTGACAATTTCCTCACCAGATTCTGCACTGATCAAGCTTTTGCCATAGTTACTTCAGTTTTTTTTTTTTTTCTGAAGTATTTAAAAGTAAATTATATCACTAATCATCAAGGAAATGCAAACCAAAACCATAATGAGATATCATCCCACACTATTAGAATGGTTATCATCAAAAAGATAAGAAAAAAAATAAATGTTGGTGAGGATTTGGGGAAAAAGGTATTGTGTATTGTCAATGGTAATGAAAACTGGTGCAGCCACTACAAAAAACAGTATGGAGGCTTGTCAAAAAACTAAAAACAGAACACGTGATCCAGCAACTGGATATCTATTCAAAGGAAATGAAAACACTAATTCAAAACAAATACGCGTACTTACTGCAGTATAACATATAATCACCAAGACATGGAAACAACCTAAGTGTCCACTGATGAATGAATGAAGAAAATGAGGTATGTATATAAATATACACACACACACATATAATATTTCATTCTAGATACAGAGAATTCAATAGTATTCAGCCATAGAAAAGAAGGAAATCTTGCCACTTGAAACAACATGGATGGACTTTAATGGCATTATGCTAAGTGAAATAAGCCAGTGAGAGAAAGACAAATACCATATTATCTCAGTTAAATGTGAAATCTAAAAAAGCAAGAAAAAAAGAAAACCACCAAAAGAACGAAACACATAGAGACTAGATTGGTAGAAGCTACAGGCAGAGGCAGGGACAGCTGAAACGAGTAAAGGGGGCCAAAAGGTACTAACTTACATTTCTAAAATTAGTCATGGGGGTGTGAGGCACAACAGGATGACTGTAGTTAATAATACTCTATTTTATATGCAAAAGTTGCTAAGAGTAAATCTTAAAAATTCTCATCACAAAAAAAACCTCTCAATATACAGTGATGAACGTTAACTAGACTTATAGTTGTGATGATTTTACAAAATATATACAAACATTTAATCATTAGGTTGGACAACTGAAACTTATGTTTTATGTCAATTATGTTAAAACTTTTCAAAAAGTAAGTTACAGATATCAAGTCAGTTATAAACCTATATATTTCAGTATACATTTTTTTAAACGAGGACATTGTTTTACATGGCCATAATGCCATTAGTGGTTTTTATACTCTTAAGAAAGTATTAAAAAGTCAAAGTTTTATCACCTAGACTCTGCTAAAATCAGAGGATACTGTATCTGTAATAACCCTCTTACCTTTGCTTATACTGAACAATGTCATTCTTGGTGTGATTTATTAACAGAAATGTAGCGGCTCCATCACGATAATCTGAAAATGTAATAACTGTAGAATGCTCAGCCAAATTAACTTCTGCTATAATACCTCCAAGCTAGAAAAAAGGAAAAGAAAATATTCTCTAATGTGATCATTTCCAAAGAACATTAACCAGTAACATTTAATAATAAAACTATTCTTAATAATAAAACTGTTATAGCTAATACAGTTGTTCTTATGATTTAGAAAGTAATTCAGGATTTTATACTGCATGTCTGAAAAACCATGACTCTCAGTTATCATAGATAGATGGGTCAAATTCAAGATGTGGTTTATTCCAGGCACTGTAACTTTCTATGCAACAATTAAATTGTTTATATCTCTTGTGTCCTTTTAGAACTTCTCCCTTTGCAAAGAGAAATGTTTGTTCATTTTTGGTAAAACAAACAAAAATCACTATTAAAAAATTAGTAAGTATATTTTAGGTTCTCTAACCACACACACACAAAAATCACTTACCTCGTTGTCTAGACGCAGTAAAATACAACTTTCTTCCTTATTAAAATGTATCTTATGGGGAGGGCTTTCACTTCTTTCAACTCGAATAAGAAGTTTATTAGAAGCATCCTCAGGCCAAAAGGGGACACACTAAAACACATATTACACATATTTATTTTTTTTAAAAATGATTTCACCATGAAGACCTTTATCATTTTAATAAACCCATTAGAGTAGGCTTAAAATAGTTTAAAATAAACCTCTGTCAACACTACTCTGGTTACTGTATTGCTTAGCTATAAACTGTTGATTTTGAGATGGGGCGCCACTTGTGGGCACTTTGAACACAAACAGTAATGGGTAGTAAGTTGAAGAGCTAAAATAATTAGAGTGCTGTGAAGAGATATTAATGTGGTCCAGAGCTAGAGTCAGACTGAAAAGTAAGTAAGTAAACTGAGCCAAAGTGATCAGTTTAAAATAGGGGAATGTTCTATTATGAAAAAATCACAATTGGGTTGTGGGTACCAGTAATTTAAGCAGTAGTCAAAGTACACACAAATGTTGAGTCAGGACAAATACTAAATCCAGAGTCTTAGAAGTCAAATAAGGATAAAACAAAAACACGTGTGTACCTGTGGCAGATTCATTTTGATATTTGGCAAAACTAATATAATTATGTAAAGTTTAAAAATAAAATTAAATTAAAAAAAAAATCAAGAGAAGTATCTAAAGTCTTAAAGTTCAGAGTAGAAAACAGGCTCAAAATCTTAAGAAACAACCTGGATATCAGTGATCTGGAAGCCAAACTAACAGAACAGGAGGAGTTAATGCACCTACAAAGAAGACAACAGGAGCTGGAAACAAAAGAGCTAAAACAACAGGAAACGAGAATCAGCCTTGTCTGTAAACTATTATGTAAACCAAGTCTTAGAGTGATAGGCTCTGACCAGGCTGGTAACCACATAATTCAATGAGACGTATGAGATCATCATCATATGACCTGAGGGCAATGTAGTAGAACCTTGATGTTAGTGCCAAGTGCCTTAGCTTGTTGAAGTCAGTTTTATTCAGTCATAAAAAGTAATTAATGGAACTAGACATGGGACATGGTTAAGGCTGTAAGAGGCTGAGAAAGTTCCCATTCAGGGCTTCTTGAAACACTTATCTGGGAAAGTCATCTGGGAAACTTACCTGGGAAACTCAAAACAGTAACAATACTAAGTCAAGCATATTTCCCAGGAGGAACTAACAAGACTAAAAATTATGTGCTCTTTGAAAACCCCCAAGCCTTGCTACTTTCTGGTACACTTTTTTATGTTTAGTAATATATGCTATACCTTTGGAAAGAGTTTTCTGCTCGACCTCCTGAGACTAGAGAAAGTACCAAAGTACTTGTCTTTTGTAGTGGGAAAAAAAAAATATATATATATATACAAGTTTAACAAATCAACATAGCTAATAACCATAAATTGCATGTTAAGGTTGACTACTGTAAGCCAAAATTAAAATGGAAAGATTTTAAACTAGCAACAGAAGTTTATCTTGAGAAAAGCTGAAATTGACAAAAGAGAAAGTAAAGTAAAAAATAATAAGCTGTTATGTGTTTGTAATTGCAGTTACTGTAAACAGAAACTATCAGAAGATAGATGCTATAGATTAGTTTTTTAAAAACAGAAAAATACTCTTATCTGCAACTGACGTATAAATCAAGACATAAAACTACTGTAAATGAAAGTATGGAAAAAGATATACCTAAAAAATATATAGAGTAAAACAAAGCTGGAATTATAATCTTAGCATCTAGATGTATGGAGAGTTCTATGTGGTGCTAGTGGTAAAGAACTTGCCTGCCAAGGCAGGAGATGTAAGAGACACGGGTGGGATCCCTGGGTCAGGAATATCGCCTGGAGGAGGGCAACCCACTGGCAACCGTTCCAGTATTCTTGCCTGGAGAATCCCATGGACAGAGGAGCCTGGCGGGCTGCAGTCCATAGGTGTGCAAAGAGTTGGACATGACTGAATCAAACACCGTAGCATGCACACATGCACTACATCCAACAAACTAAGAATCCATGGACTCAAATGAGCACACGTGAAACATCTGCCAAAAATATTCATATATTCACTCAACAAATATTTGCTGAGAGCCTACTGTGTTTAATCACTGTTCAAACTTTCCAACAGCCCTCTCCATTTCACTCAGAGCAAAAGTTAAAATCCTTGTAATGGGTCTCAAAGTTCTACAGAATTACTTTTAATCATTGGTAAGTCTTGTTCTCTTCTACTTTTCCCTCTCCAATAATACTGGCCTCTTTTGCTATCCCCATGCCAAATATTCTCTTACTTTAGATCATCTACCCTGGGCAATCTTTTGTCTTTAATGCTCTTTCCCCAGATATCCACATTGCTGAGGGTTCCAGCAATTTATTTTCTTTATTTTCTTGGGCTCCAAAATCACTGCAGATGGTGACTGCAGCCATGAAATTAAAAAACATTTGCTCCTTAGAAGAAAAGCTAAGACAAACCTAGACAGCATATTAAAAGGCAGACATTACTTTGCCGACAAAGGTCCACATAGTCAAGGCTATGGTTTTTCCAGTAGTCGTGTATGGATGTGAGAGTTGGACTATAAAGAAAGCCGAGCACCAAAGAATTGATGCTTTTGAACTGTGGTGCTGGAGAAGACCCTTGAGAGTCCCTTGGACTGCCAAGGAGATCAAACTAGTCCATCCTAAAGGAAATCAGTTGTGAATATTCATTGGAAGGACTGATGGTGAAGCTCGAATACTTTGGCCACCTGATGTGAAAAACTGACTCATTAGAAAAGACCCTGATGCTGGAAAAGACTGAAGGCAGGAGGACAGTGGGACGACAGAGGATGAGATGGCTGAATGGCATCACCGACTTGATGGACATGAGTTTGAGCAAGCTCCAGGAGTTGGTGATGGACAGGGAAGCCTGGTGTGCTGCAGTCCATGGGGTCACAGAATTGGACATGACTAACTGACTGAAATGAACTGAGGGGTCCAGCTCCTGGCTAAAAATCTATGTGCAACTTTTCAGGTCATACCAGTGGCAATTATAAAGGCTTTATCTTTATTTGACAGGTTTCACAGGGCAAAGCAGCCCTCCCCACACCAGACTAGGTGCATGGCCAGAATGCAGTGTACTTCATTCTCAAGAATTCAACCCCATTTCTAGTCATGCCCTTACAAGTACCTGCATTCCTACTATGGGCACCTGTATTCACAGGCCTTTTTATCAGGGCTTTTGGCAGAGGCCTTCCTCAGGAACTTCTGCAAGATCTCTATTAAGGTAAGAGGGGGATACGATGATATTTTTTTCTCTATTCTGACTTAGTACTCAGAACTGTTCCACACACAGCCCCATTCCTTTGCTTTCTTCCATCCCCTAGATCCATAAAGCAGTACCAGCTTTTTGTTCAGGGCTCCTCTGACAATGACACTACCCTCACTGATCCACCTCACCCCTAACCAACTGCTGTTTGTTTCATAGGAAAAAGAGTACAAAGGGAGTTGGTGCATTCTTCACTTTAGCCTCTTACTTATACTACTGCAGTAAGTCATTAAAGTCCTGACTGTCACTTTTACTTTGACTTGTTGTCTTAATCAGCTTAAAGCTCAACATTCAGAAAACTAAGATCATGGCATCCAGTTCCATCACTTTGTGGCAAATAGATGGGGAAACAGTGGAAACAGTGGCTGACTTTATTTTTCTGGGCTCCAAAATCACTGCAGATGGTGATTATAGCCATGAAATTAAAAGACGCTTACTCCTTGGAAGGAAAGTTATGACCAACCTAGATAGCATATTCAAAAGCAGAGACATTACTTTGCCAACAAAGGTCTCCGTCTAGTCAAGGCTATGGTTTTTCTAGTGGTCATGTATGGATGTGAGAGTTGGACTATAAAGAAAGCCAAGCACCAAAGAATTGATGTTTTTGAACTGTGGTGATGGAGAAGACTCTTCAGAGTCCCTTGGATTGCAAGGAGATCCAACCAGTCCATCCTAAAGGAGATCAGTCCTGGGCGTTCATTGGAAGGACTTATGTTGAAACTGAAACTCCAATACTTTGGCCACCTGATGCGAAGAGCTGACTCATTGGAAAAGACCCTGATGCTGGGAAAGATTGAGGGCAGGAGGAGAAGGGGACGACAGAGGATGATATGGTTGGATGGCATCACTGACTCGATGGACATGGGCTCGGGTAGACTCCGGGAGTTGGTGATGGACAGGGGGGCCTGGCGTGCTGCGGTTCATGGGGTCGCAAAGAGTCAGACACAACTGAGTGACTGAACTGAACTGAACCTAATCAGTTATTTCTGTATCTAGCAGCTGAGCTTCCAGCTCTGCTGCACTCTTGACAAGCGTACCTCTCACATTTTCTTCAGTATGTGTGTGCTCAGTCATGGCATGGCCTATAGCCTGCCAGACTCCTCTGTCCATGGAATTTTCCTCTCAAGAATACTGGAGTGGGTTGCCATTTCCTACTCCAAGGGATCTTTCCAACCCAGGGATGGAATCTGCATCCCTTAAGTCTCCTGCATTGGCAGACAGATTCTTTACCACCGTGCCACCTGGGAAGCCCTGCACATTTCTTCCACATCTGTTCAAATGTGACCTCAACAAGTCTCATCCTTGACTACATTATGTAAAATTACAGCCCACTCCTTGCACATTAGAACTCAAAATACCTCTTAGCCCGCCTTATTTCCTTTCTCTCTATTAGACTTTTCACCTTTAAATATACAATGTATTTTACTAATTGACTATGGCATTATCAATATAATGGTTCCCCCAAGCTCCCACTGAAATGTAAAATATACAGGACAGGGACGTGTGCTTTTGTTAAAATATGGCACCTAAAGAGTACACAATAAACATTTGTGGAAAAATGAATGAACAGGTAAACATGAAAAAAGATACAACTTCTAAAAATGAGAAATATAATTATTCAAATAAAAAATTCAGTTGAAGGTTCAAATAGCATACATACACACACACTGTATGATATATACAGTAAAACCGTAAATTATGAAAGCTATATATGCAGAATTTATCCAAAATAAAGGAAAGAGTTACAGACAGAAAATGTAAAAAACAATAGTAAGATATATAGAAGACAGAATATAAAGGTCTAGAATAAATTTGATTAAAAATCCAGAAGGAAGAAACAGGAGTATTTAAGAATGGCAATATTTAAAAACATAATCACTGCAAATTTTACATAAGGTATGAAATAATCTATAGATCTAGGAATAAAGTATCTCAAGCAGGATATCTAAAAAGAAGCCACATGCAGACAAATAGCTGTAAGACTGCAGAACAAAGACAGAGAGAACTCCATGAAGGCAGGAGAGAAAAAGATAACTTCCAAAGAAATGACAGAATCACAGCAGAATTTTCAACAAAAATGGAACCCAGAATATAATAAATGCTACAACATGTTGCAGAAAACAGGAATTATCAGGAAGAATTATCATAAAGGAAAGATGATGGATAAACAAAAACTGATAGTATTTACCACCAACCAGCTCAAAAGGAAATGCTAAAGGATATAACTCAAGAATAATGAATGATTATAGAGGATAGCTTCAAAAAGGCATAATGAATAAAAATAGCAAATACTTCTCTTATAATCATAGCATACTTAGAACAAAATTTCTTTAGAAGTAAAATATTCTATTAACTTCAGGCAGTCTTTCAGAAAGCTCTTATCTACATACCTAACAACTACAGAGAGAGCAGAATCAAAACTTCATTCCTAAAACACTACTATCATTTTAAAGTAATTAGCTTTATCTACCCTATAAAGGCATTTCTAAAATCTTCCTGAAGAAAATAAATTTACCAACTTATCTTCATCAATTTGCTGCATTGATACTTTATCCCGTCTTCTACTGCTATATATTTAACCCCATCTAGTTAGTGTCCACCTCTTTTACAAAGCAATGCATTCCTAGATGACAATATTCAGGTTAAACAATTAAAGAAATCATTTATTTGGTTTATTCTGGTACAAATAAATACTCAAAATGTTCATGGAACTGAAACAAAATTGGGAGGTGGGGGTAGACAGATAAAACACTACACAGTGATTTCAGGTATCCAACTTCAAGAAATAACAAAAGTTGAAATTCATTTACCCACCTGCTCCAAATCAAGAGCGAGCCATTTATCATTTCCCTCTTCAGCCACTGATATATGATATTTGCTTTTGTTTTTAATCAAAAAAAAGGGGGTAAATGTGACAATTCTGGTAATGTTAAAACTGCTAAGGTCTATAGTGACACCAACCTATGGGGGAAAAAAAGTAACATTTCAAAAACTATTTCATTATCATAACATTCTTATAAAAATTAATTACTTAACAGAGCTTAAATAAAAGTTTCCAGATGAGCACAGAATGAACTCACTTGATATTCCATTTTTGGGCCTTTACATTTAACCGCTCCATGACTACCAACTGTATCAATTGAAAATTGATCTGACAATTCACTATCAGTTACCATAAGCTGAACCTAGAAAAAAATATTTCAAATATGTTAGTATTTAGGTACCTTTAAAAATTCCTACCTAAGTTGATATACTTTTTTGCTTTTTAGCCTAAACTAATGCTATATTCTGGAGAAGGGAATGGCAATCCACTCCAGTATTCTTGCCTGGAGAATCCCATGGAGAGAGGACTCTGGTGGGCCACAGTCCATGGGGTCACAAAGAGTAGGAAACCACTGAGCGACTAACACCACGACTACTGTTATATTATTAATGCACTAAAACTTTTCCAATACTAAATTCCAATCTTTCTAATCTCAAATATTTCACAAATATTATTTCTACCTGTTTCATAATATTTTATTTTTCAAAACAAACTAAAAAGGAGTGAAAAGTAGCTAAAGAATAAAAGTTTAAAAAAAACTTCACATACCTTATTGTTATTGAAAAAGTGCTTTGGCTGAAATGAAAAGAGAACTGGCTTTTTATAATTAGGTGGATGCTTTCGATGAATTCCATCTGCTTTATACTGTAACATTCGACCAGTTTTATTAACCATCCAATAAGGACTATGAAATGCCATAATAGTCTGGCCAGTATTATAAGTCACATGGACAGCAATATCTAAATCAGTCTTTTCTATTTCTGTAACACAAGTAAAACTGATGAAACTAATATCTTGTTGATTAGGTTTTATATGATATTCACTTTTCCAATCATGATTAAGATAGTCAAGTAATTTTAAATGTAGCCTGGCTTTATCCAACTGTACAGTACAAAGCTGGGCTGAACGGCCTTCATGGAGAGTAAAAACTCTATGTTCAATCCCCTATAATAAAAAAGAAAATACAGTCAATTTTTAATGCTTCAGAATGATATGCTAAAATATTCTACTTAATGATTTTGAATGCTATACAAAATGCTTTTGAAATACCTCTGTCAGAAAAAGTCATAAGACTTATGTTCAAGTTCTAATTCTGTCAACTGTGTAAACTTCTATAAATCATTTGAGTTACTGTATTTGTAAAAAGGTCTAAATGATCTACTTCAAAGGACTATTGTGAAAATAAAATTAAATAATATAATGAGAAATTCTGCTGGCAATAATTAAGACTATAAAACACTATAATTAGTAAAAATAAATCTTATCTATTAATACTAATGATTTTAGTTGTGAAAAGTATAAAATAATGAAAACTGTATGTAATCCAAAATAAGCAATCGCTACCAACTTCAATTCTTGATTTTTAACAAACTCTCATAACCTATTTCCAATAAGTGTTTATATTGCATCTGACATAATTCTCAAAACTGTTCATTTCTCTCCATCCACACCTGCATTACCTTAGTTCAAGTCATTGTAACTCCTCCTTTTAAAAGTCTCCTAACTGCTCTTAACTCCTCTAAGCCCTTCTCCATACCACAGGTAAACTATCTTTCTAAAAACTGATCATCTCTTTTGAAAACTAGCAAACAGTGTTATCCCTAAAAGCATCAAGTTAAAAGTTCTATTAAAATGGAACAGATAGCCCATCTGGGGATTTCACCTGTTTTTCTAGCATCTCTAATCTGGTTCCCTCCTGTTGTTATAACATAGGAACCTCTTCATCTTAAGACTTTAAATTACTTAAAGCAAAAACAATGTTAAGTTTATCAATACCTGACATGTTCCACAAAAGAGAATAGTGTTGCTGGTGGTGCTAGAGAGGTTAACCAGTAGAAACCATATGCCTGTCAGGCACTGTGCTAAGTCCTTTACTACATATTTAATTTGATTTTCCCTATATCCCGGTCATGAAAGTTTTATTACCATCACTCTTTTATAAGATAGGACAAATGATTTAGAAAGATAATATAACTCACCTAAAGACCCAGGGCCAGTAAGAGATAGAGCTAAGATTCAATCTCAAGTCTATCTGATAGTAAAGAGGTAATTCTTAACCACTATCTTAATTGTCAACTATATGGAAAATAGATATTCTTAAACCACAGATGTGTTAACTCCCTCACCCCCAAAAAAAATTTGACAGAAAAGTATAAACACATAGTAAATTCCAATCATTAATAACAGACTCCAACAAAACAAATAATAGATTACAATGAAGAACTACTTTTTACATATGACAAGCAATGGTAAGTGGAATATTCACTGAAAATCCTAAGATGGAGAGATTCCTATTATAGCAACAGGAAGGAATCGGATGTAATCTCTTCAAGAGTATTTAAAAGAAAAAGCATTTTTATAATCATGAAATCCTTTTAGAAACCTAAAGGTACAAGAATAATATAATGTAGCAGGTTTTAAGTCTAGTACTATTATTTTCATACTAATTCTCATACTTGTTTGAAAAGTTAGTATCCATCTTTCAAAAATATATAAAATATACATGCATGGGAAAGACTGAAAAATATATTTTAGAACTGAAATGATATCTTCATCAGAAGTGCTACCTTCAGATAATGTGATTACAGACAATCTATCTCTATTTTCTAAAATTTTCTACAGGAGTATCTAGTACTTTCACACATGATTTTTAAAATGGCATATCATAGTTGTAGATATAAATTATACCCAACTTAGTAACCATATTTCTAAGGTAAATCAATGGAAAAAAATTTTTAAATCTTCTTTTATATAACATCATTGAAACATTTTCATTTAATGAAAATCTATACTGTCTGTTCACCAGTTCTAAAATTTTTATTAGAATTTTAAAACACTGCTTTATTACTCATAATTTTAAATAACTAAAGCTACAAAATCAAAGACAAGAAGGCATTAAAAAATACCAGGATACCTCTATGTAATAAGCAATTTTGTAAGGAAGAAGATTTCGGAGTAGAATAGGTGGCCACAAATGTATTATATATGGTAAGTCCCAACGGTCTTCTGAATACACTGACATATATGTCAAATTATCTTTTTCTGGGACTATATTAATGATAAATGGCTTCCTGGAAGGGTTTATAGGTCTACATTTTTTCTTGAAAGAAGTACCATCTTGTTTTATAATTTCTTCAAAGTCAATTCCTTCACACATCTGATAGTCTGCATCTTCTGGCTTCAGAGAAAGTAGTGATCTGCATAAAAGATTAAACAATATGCTTTAAAATTCTTCAAAAGAAAACATAAATTATTTGATTGCAGCTTTAGAACAGTGAAGTTATCTTTCTCCATACTACTGTAATAAATTTTTATATTTTCACATTCTTAGAGATAGGTAAGACAGATATACAGATACATATTTGCATTTTAACTTTCTGTAAAGTAATGAAGTTATTTGGCTTTCAAAAGGAGAGTATTTTTCTTACAAACATGCTGTCTTAAAAGTATGTTTACAAGCTCATAACTGGTTACTTGCAGAAAATACATTATCATACAGGTCATATATGCAACACACACACCTACAGATGTGACTTACACACTTAAAGAAGTTGGCTTTCCTGGATACGTGGTCCCAAGTATGTACCATGACTGAGTTCATGAACCAAAAATATATTTCTGTTGAAAAATTAATCACCAGCTTTTCAAGGTTAATCAAATGAAGGCTTTCAATAGATACTTAACTTTATTGAGCAGGAGTAAGAAACAGCAACCCACTCCAGTATACTTGCCTGGAGAATCCCATGGACAGAGGAGCCTGGCGGGCTACAGACCATGGGGTCGCAAAGAGTTGGACACGACTAAGCAACTAACACTTTAACTTTACTGAAATGTTGGACAGCATTATAGAAGTTAGTGCAGTGATTGCAAGAAGACAGTGATAAAAAGTACTGGATGTCACATATGATCGGTGGCTTCCTTGGTGGCTCAGAGAGTAAAGTGTCTGCCTGCAATGTGGGAGACTGTGGTTCAATCACTGGGTCGGATAGATCCCCTGGAGAAGGAAATGGCAACCCACTCCGGTACTCTTGCCTGGAAAATCCCATGGACTGAGAAGCCTGGAAGGCTGCAGTCAATGGAGTCGCAAAGAGTCAGACACGACTGAGCGACTTCACTTCACTTACAATTAAATCTTATACTTAAATATCACATTCTTTGTTTACATTGCAACTGTACTAGGGTTTAGTAATTTTTTTAAGTCTAAAGTGTTTCCAAGTGTAAACACTTGAATGTTTTTATACTTGTAAAACTATAATTAGTGTGACTGTGACACTATCCCTTACTGTGTGACAACTGTCAATACTATCTCTAGCTATCATTATTTTCTTAAGCTCCATCCCCCAAATTTTACATATCTAATACATATTCTGTAATGATGTCTGATAGTACCTTAAATCTGCTAGACTGAACTATGAACCCTCCACATCCACCTCTCTGTGTGTCTTTTTTTTTTTTCCAAGAACTTTCAGCTACTGGCATTCTGGACAGTAAAATAATATTAAACTCTTTTACCACCACCCCCTCCTTAGACCCATAGAGTTACCTGTCAAATCAGTTGCAGATTTAGCCTTTTTTACTTCTACATTCTCTGTATTTTATTCTTTTTTCACTCTTACTTCTAACACTTAAAAATAAAAGCTTAATTGTCTCTACATTAAACTAATGCCAATACACTCACATCCAGTTTATCAAGACATTTATTGGACCCATTATTTACCAATGAGAGGCAAAACTGAAAATGCACAAGTTAGTCATTCTTTCCTCTTAAAGAGATACCAGTCACATGGGAAATGTAATGTTAAAAGATAACTACTGGTTATAAGATAACTATAGGTACCAAAAAACAAAAACAATTGTACACTGTAGACTGAGCATATGAAACTATAGTTAACTCTTTCTAGACTGGCGCAGAGTATTTTGCAGAGGTGACAATTTTCCTCAAAAATTTTCTTTCTGAAGGACAGAGCTGAATTAGAGAAACATGCAAAGTTAAAGGACAAGTTTAAGAAATAAAGAGAAAACGAGAGTGACAGATAATCAGCAAGAGGTTTTGAGTAAGAAGAACTGAATACTAAGGGACAACTGAATGTGGATATTTGACTGCATGAGGGTCATATATAGCGTTCAAGAATGAACTGTCTAGTTCTATTTACATTACAATTCTATCAATGAGCAATTAATAGATAAATAGGCAGATAAAAGCTTCCCAGGTGGCTCAGTGATAAAGAATCTGCCTGCCAAGCAGGAGATGTGGGTTTGATCCCCGGGTCAGGAAAATCCCCTGGAGAAGGAAATGGTAACCCATTCCAGTATTCTTGTCTGGAAAATTCCATGGACAGAGAAGCCTGGAGGGCTGTAGTCTATGGGGCTGCAAAGAGTTGGACATGATTTAGCAACTGAGCATGAGCATGTAGATAAAAAGACAAAATATTTCACATTTTCTAAATAAATTTCTAAAAAATTAATTATAAAACATTTGAAAAGCAAAAATCACTTTATAATAGTATATTAAAATCTAGAAGGCACCAATCATGTTGTTAGAAATTTGTTAAAAATCTACATGACTATGACTCTCATAGTTATATTGCAAGCATGTAATTTGTATTGACTAGGAAAAGTAAAGATAATTTATATGTTATGTACATTAAGTTAAATATTACTTAAAAATTTAAAGAGTGCCAAAACTTAAATAAAGAGATATTGACAAGATAAATTTGATCACAGTTTGATAACTTAAAGATAGATATCACATAAACTGTCTATAAGAGATCACAGGGCAAACAAAAAGATAAAGAAAACAAAATCACCGGTAAGATGCTAATGGTATGTTAAATTCACTTCCAGGTGAGGCCGTTCCCAATAACGTGTCTCCTCCATAAACAGAAAGTGGTATTGAAAAATGATTTCTAATCTGGGAAAGAAAAAATAACATTTAGTATCATTAATCTAAGACTCTAAAGACATAAAGTATTCCATCTAAATATCCCAAAAAAGGAATTATCAGGCAATATTTATTTTCCTCATATAAATTAGAAAAACAATTCAAACATGAAAATATCCATGCTAAAAAATAAAAAAGAAAGTTTCTACAGTCTTAGAGAAAAGGAATTTCAAAAACAAAACTTCTAAAAATCCTAGAAAAAAATAAGATAACATCTTCTTGACTGTGATACAGGAATAACTTTTTCCTTTAGACAAACACAGGAGAAAAAATTAATAAGAAAAATATGACATCAAAGTTTTAGATGCCTATATGAGAAAAGTGCAAAAAAGCCACTGTCTGGCAAATGTCTATTTTTTTACATCACTGTTGTACACTACTCATTGAATGAAAAAGTATGTAAAGAGTATCTCATCCAATGAGTTGCATACAACAGTGATGTAAATGATTAACGTTATTTTGCTTAATATACATTATCAGATAAAATTCTACTTGTATTTGTCTTTGGGACAGATAAAGACACATTGGTTAGTAACACTATTTTCTTATATTATTTCTATATCTTACTAAAATCTATTTTAAAAATCATATCAAAATATAAAATATGCTGAGTGCAAATTAAGAATTGATAAATACATAAACTTAATTAACTACATTATATTTTATTTCTAGATAAGCTGCTTATTTGAAAGAAGAGAAATATATTTTAATTTCTATGAAAGTACTTATAAGAAATTAAACATTAATATTTTACTGTTTAATAAAATTAAAAAGTAATCAACAATAATGAGAGCAGCCTAACAGTCATCTTTAATGCAGTTCATTGTAAGAGAAATGCTTCCCTGATGGCTCAGATGGTAAAGAGTCTGCCTGTAATGCAGGAAACACCGATTCAATCCCTGGGTCAGGAAGATTCCCAGGAGGAGGAAATGGCAACCCACTCCAGTATTCTTGCCTGGGATATCCCATGAACAGAGGAGCCTCGTGGGCTATAGTCCATGAGGTTACAGAGTCAGACAGGAGTGAGCAACTTAATATCAAACTGGCGATGTTACCAGAGATATGAAACGTGATGTATGAGTAAATTTCATGCCTAACATCTTCAAACTGTACATATATATCAAAATCAAAATGCTTATATATCAGGGCTTCCCTGGTGGCTCAGACAGTAAAGAATCTGCTTGCAATGCAGGAGACCCAGGTTCGATCCCCAGGTCAGGAAGATCCCCTCAAGGAGGAAATGGCAACCCACTCCAGTATCTTTGCTTTGAGAATCCCATGGACACAGCAGCCCACTGGGTTACAGTCCATGGGGTCACAAAGAGTCAGACATGACTGAGCGACATACTAACATTATGTATTATTGTAAATCAAATATAAGAGAAAGAATCTCTGTTTTCAGCTCCGACGGAACAATATAGGCCAGATATAACCTCCCAATATACTAGTAAACAAACAAAACACAGGGGGTTAAAAAGTACACATGAAGTAATCGTTTTTAAACAGTGGACAAAGAGCACAGGAAAGAAAGACCCAGGGTGGGGGAAGGCAGGAAGGAAAGAAAAGAAGGAAAGGAAGAGAAAAATACTACTAAGATAAACCCTAAGACTGTCTCCCCATTCTGTCACCCCATCTTACTGTCTTTACTAGGTGGTAAGAGTTCTAGATTACTATGCAGAGAAGAAATCAAACAGAGCCCAGTCTGAGTTGAAGAGAGAGATATAAGAATGCGGGAAAGCCAATAAGACTTAATCTAACAGCACATTATATGAGAGAGTGAGAGAGGAGATAGCTGCATGGAGAGGTGAGAGCTGTAGAGAAGGAACTCATGAGACTTTAAGAGTTCAGCGGTATCTGGCATATGCCCATGAGTACACTAAGTAAGGCTCAGTAAAGATCCATTTGAAAGGGGGAGGCAGAACAATCTCTGCTGTTCATGCATAATTCCTTTTCTCACCAAAGTGGTAAAATCTTGTTTAGTACAAAGGGTATTGGTTCTATCCTTCATCAGCATGGCAAAATTAGCCCTAGACTACAGACTGCTTGCTGCTGCTGCTAAGTTGCTTCAGTTGTGTCCAACTCTGTGCGACCCCAGACAGCAGCCCTGGGATCCTCATAGACAACTGTCCCTGGGATTCTCCAGGCAAGAACACTGGAGTGGGTTGCCATTTCCTTCTCCAATGCAGGAAAGTGAAAAGTGAAAGTGAAGTTGCTCAGTCGTGTCTGACTCTTAGCGACCCCATGGACTGTGGCCCACCAGGCTCCTCCGTCCATGGGATTTTCCAGGCAAGAGTGCTGGAGTGGGGTGCCATTGCCTTCTCTGACAGACTGCTTGAGCCTCACCTAAAATGTTTTTAAACAAGCATTGGGAGGATCACTTTCCAACTCACATAACTGTATTGAGGAATTAAGCTCAAGAATACATAAAGGAATACAAAGACATCTAAAGAACCTGACAAAGTAAAATTCACAATTTTAAGCATCCAGTAAAAAAATTATTAGACACACAAAAATTTAAAAATAACCCATAAAAATAGAAATTAATAAAATGAAACAAATCAGAAATGATACTCATGATCAAATTAGTAGACAAGAATATTAAAACACTTATATAACTATACTTGATATATTCAAAAGTTAGGGGAAAGATTGAAGATATATAAAAAGACATGGAAATTGTAAATAAAAATGCAAATTAAACTTTTAGACATAAAAATACATTGGATGAGATTAAGACAAATGAGACACTGAAAAGAAATGTAAACTTAAAGACTTAACAATAGAAACTTAACATCAATACAGAAACATGGGGGTGGGGGAAAGCTGAAAGAAAAAGTGAACAGAGCATTAGAGAGCATAAGTTTAAACACTCTAATATCTGTATAAACCTACTGTGGACCATGAAGAAGAGAAGGGGAAGACAGAAATAAAATTTTTGAATACAATGGCAAATTTTTTTTCTAAAGTTGATGAAAACTATAAATGCATAAATTCAAGTACAAAAAAATATGAAACAAACTCAACTAAGATTCATCACAACCAAATTGCTTCAAACCAGTAATAAAGGGAAAAAAAATCTTACAATTAAATAAAAATAAAATTACACGTTTCATAAAAAAGCAGAGAGCACACTCTGGTCAGAAACAACGTAATACAGTTGACAGTGGAATGACATTCTATGGAAAAAATAACTGTCAATCTAAATTACTACAACCAGTGAAAATAACTTAAAACATAAAAGTGAAGTCAAAACAAAAATACTTCATTGACAAATTTCATGGAATAACACATAATCACTACAAGAACTCACTCAAAAAGTGACAGATAATATGAATAGCCCTTAAAGTGAAATTGTGGTTTAAAAACTTAACATAAGAAAAACACTACCAGAAAACTCTAAACCAATACACCTCAAGAATATAAAAATTCTAAACATGAATTTAGCAAATCAATCAAACAGTACTTCATGAAGGTTAACACTTTCATGAGCAAATGAGATTTATCCTGGGAATGCAGGGTTGATTTAACATTAACGGTCAATCATTATCTAATACAGTAATCAAAAAATAATCAATGGTAATTAATTGTATTAACAATTTTTTTAAAAAGATCCTTTTAGTAGAAACATGGAAATTTACAATATCATATGTAAAACAGATAGCCAGTGGGAATTTGCTGTATGACTCAGGGAACTCAAACAGGGGCTCTGTGACACTCTAGAAGGGTGGGGTGGGATGGGAGATGGGAGGGAGGTTTGGGAGGGAGGGGACATGGGTGTACCTATGGTTGCTTCTTACTGATGTATGAGAGAAAACCACAAAATTCTGTAAAGCAATTATCCTTCAATTAAAAAAATAAATAATGTGCCCAAAATTTTTTTTAAAAAATCCTCTCAGTAAAGACAGAAAATCATTTGACAAAATCCAACATTCATTTTTGATAAAAACTCTCAGTAAACTAGGATCATGAACAAAAAAAGCTACAACTCAAAACACATTCAATGGTGAAAGACCAAATACTTTTCCACTAAGACTGGGAATAAGACAAAAACATCCCCTTTCATAATTTCTATTCAAATTGTATCGGAGATTGTACCTAGTACAATAAACTAAACAAAATAAAATAAGACAATAAACACCGAGATTGGAAAGGAAGAAGGAAAAATGTATTTATCTGCAGGTATTGCAACTATCTATAGATCTAGAAAAAAGTTACTAGAAAAAAATTATCCAGTAAGGCTGCGTAATACTAGTTAATACAAAAACCAAATGTACTTCTACTAGCAAGAAAAAAAGTCAAAAAATTAATATTAAAAATGCTAATTTCGTAAAAGTTTCTATATAAAAACTGAAAACTCAAGTTTAAAATTTAAATGGAAATGGAAAGGACTTAGGCTAGCCAAAACAACTTTGAAAAAGAACAAAGTGGGATAACTTGTTACTACCTGATTTCAAGACTGAGGATAAAGTAGCAATCAAGACAGAATGGTACTGACATAAATAGAGCAATGAAGCAGATTAGAGACCTTACACAAAAAGATAATGGTCAATTTATTTTTGACAAAAGTATCAAGGTAATTTAATGGAAAAAGGATAATCTTGGTCAGAACGAATAGCCAAGTGAAAAAAATGAACCTCAACACTTACCTCATATCATATACCAAAATTCATTAATTTTTGTATATACCACGTATATACAAAAATTTCGTATATACCACGGCATGTGGTATATACATAGAACAGATTACTACTCAACAACATGTAACTGTGTGCAGCATTAAAACATGAAAACTGATACGTACAAAATTTTCCTCACTGACAGAGGTCAGACTCCATTCTGTACTTCATTCATTTATATAAAATTCTATATTGTATAAGTAATGTACCACAAGTACATGTTAAGTAGATGCATGGGAATGGGGAAAAAGGGGATGAGGAAATTTTTGGGGTGATAAGTGTGTTTATTACTTGGATTGTGATGACGGTTTCATAAGTGTATTTTTTGTCAAAATTCATCAGCTTTAAATATATGCAGTTTATTGTACATCAATTTTACCTCAGTAAAGGTATACAAAATTTCTGTGATTAAAACAAAAGAATACATACCACAAAGACCTAAAACAAATACTGATGCATTTGTTTTTACAAAATAATATTCAAAAAACTTACAAAATATTCCTATAAAAATTATGAGACGTATATTCAACAAAATTCTTCAAATATAACAAATGTTCATATTAGAGTAGTATAATTACTGATAATGATTATTCTTTTTTAAGCCATTAGCTGTATTTCTATTACAATTTGCATACTTTTGGTGGTAATTTACTTTTTTTTTTTTCCAATAGCACATAAATACGCAAAGTATGACCTCAGAAAAAAGTGAATCATTCCGTACCTGCACTGGAGAGCGAACTGTTACCTTCTTACTTCCTTCCACTGCATCAATCTGACAAACAATTGATCTTTCAACTCCCGACTCTCTGTGTCTTACAGTGTACAGTCGTCGTCCCACTTTTGTTAAAGGGATTTTATCAGCAGTAGAGTGGTTAGCAGGGGCTAAATTAAGTATACATATTTAAAATTGATCATAAATCATCATATATTAATTTTAGTAGACATTTTAAGCCAGAAACATCAGATGATTTCTTAAATTTTTAAACATTATCACTGAAAACTATACAAAGGGATGTTTTAAGAATCCACAATGCATTTCTACACCATTCACTGAAACCCTTCAAAGTATTTTAACAAAAAAAGTTTTTAATTGAAAAAAACTCATCCAAAAGTTAAACCTAAGACAACATAATCTTTTAAAAATAACTGACTGATGAGAGAAACTGCTAGAAAATACAAGAACACTGATCTTTGGTTTGTTATCATATAAAACAGGCAGTCACAGGCAATTACCAAATAGCTGCAGTTTTTCAGTTTTTAATTTTTCCAACAGGCTGTGACACTTTGCCATATCTAAGAATTGATTACGATTTTATATAGCCTTACCTCATATATACATATATTGTATTGGGGATAAATTATCTATTTTGGAAGTTAATTATTTATTTATAGATTCCTCTCCCCTAGAAAAGAAAGTGGCAACCCACTCCAGTATTCTTGCCTGGAGAATCCCATGGACAGAGGGGACTGGCGGGCTACAGTCAGTCCATGAGGCTGCAAAGACTGCAACTAACCTGTCTGCCTCCCCTACTATCCCATAAAAATGTTAGTTTAAAAGCAAACAGAAATACAATTGATGAGAACAATTTACAGACAATGTTGGGAAAACATGTTAAACCTAGGCACTGTTAAGACTAGGAAAAAGCACAAGCTGTCAATTTTAGCACCCCTCTTCCATGCCTAAGTAACTTTTCTAATGTCCCTCCTTCCATAGCTACTTAATTGTCAAAATGTCATAAAGTTTTGTGAGTGAGGATTTGGGACTATTTAATATTTAACTTCACAACGAGTTTTGTTGTTCAGTCACTTAGTCATGTTTGACTCTTTGTGACTCCATGGACTGCAGCATGCCAGGCTTCTCTGTCCTTTACTATCTCCCGGAGCTTGCTTAAATTCATGTCCATTGAGTCGATAATGCCATACAATCATCTCATCCTCTCTCGCTCCCTTCTCCTCCCAAGAGAAGAATGAGTACATACTACAATGTACATACATTGAAGAATACAATGAGTACACACTACGACAGTTTTAAAATGTATTTACTTTTACTTTTTACCTCTCTTCTGAGAAACATAAAGAACAAAGGAAAAAAACAAACCTCTACTTCAACAGGCAGAAGATAAAAACCATTCACAAACCCCAAAACCATTATCTGTGCCATTGGCTGAATTCAAACCTTATTCTCAATTCATTCAGTTGCAAAACTGTTGGAATTTTACTAAGTTATACTAAAAGTGGTTAAAACAACCACTGATAGTTATTGTCTACAAATGCTGACTGAAGATAAGATCTAATAATTTTCTTCTCCAAAGGAGTAAATTATTATGCTCTAAATAAAGCAGTGGATAAAGCCAGAATTTGAAATTGAGCAATACAGTGACAACAGCAACCAATGCCCTGCAAAGGAAATAATAAAATTTGCAACATATTAGGAAGGAAATAAATAACCTGTGAGATACCAGGAGTAAGTAAAGTGGGATATAAAATATAATTTAAAAGAAAATAAAGCCCCAGGACGGTAATTTATCACTTACTAAGAAGAATGAAGAAATGTTTGCTGCTTAGGCTGGTCATTGCATTGAAATGATCATTGTCTTTAGTTCGCATATAATCCATACTTAAACTCTCCTCATTTTTCAATACATATGATTTTGCCATAGGTACGTTGAGTACACTAAAAGATTCACTTGGTGAAACAGAAATACTAAGTCCAAGAGAATTTAAAATCATAAAAGGTGCCAGATCCCTTATGAAGGTAGCTGAAGATCCAGTGGCAGCTTCTGTAAATGCCTAACAAGGAAGAGTCATCATAAATACAAGAAAATGTAGAAAACTAAATGACAAGCAGAGTACTAACAGACATATGACAAACAACTAAATTAACAAAAACTTCTTTTTTAACCAAAAAGTTAACTCAGACTGGTACCCCAAAATTAAAGTTTCAAGTAACTTTCCTTACCTCAGCTAAATTATTTAACATTATAAGGCCACATTTAGATAATGTAATGTTTAGCTGGTCTTTCGAATAGAAAGTGATGACAGTTTTGTATTCTGGTACTCTGTAATTTTCTTCTTCAGTACCTGACTCAACAATGGCCTTTTTGGCTTTCTTTTTCATCTAAAATAATATAAATTACAGAAATGTGAGAACAATTTGTTTCTAGGAGCATGGTATAACTCATTTTACAAAGGAAAAACAAACATCAGACAAATTTCAACCAAAACATTAGAGAAAGCAATACATTTTATCAGTTCCACTGCCTTACTGGAATAACTGGGACATAAACCAACGAATGCCGCCTGGACAGAGGCAATACTGGAAGAAAAGTTCTTCTCCTCCTCAGTTACACTAAAATGGCAGACATAATTTAGAAGGGGAAAATAAAACCCTAATAAGTAAATGCATGTAGCATCTGAATGAAAATCAGAAGCACATACATCATAGCATGTGGAAATTCAGGGCAAGAAAAGTTAGCCTACTGGTGGTATAAATGCTATATATAAAGAACAGAAACCTAGGGACTTAATAAGTCCAACAATAGTTGCAGAACAGTGCCACTAGGACCTAGGCTCCTGTGAATCAAACTACCTACCTCTTTTTAAGATTCGCAAGTCTACTACCTGTAAGTATCCTGACCTAACAACCACCAAAGAAATTCCTTTATCCAAATCCTCTATCTAAAATAAGCACAATCAAATGTACTGGTCTAATATAAAAAGCTGGAAATACCATGCTAGTCACCTTCACTGTTCCTTTAACTGGCTTTAAGCCACTGAAAATTTGTCCATTATTTCACAGAATCATTATTAGGGAGGAGATACGCTAATAATCCTACAATCTCTTGCTTCAGAAGCACAATTTCATCCATCTAAAGGTTCTGATTTATATGATTACATAAATTCACATTATATTTTAAGTAAATAATAATGTGTTTTCTTTTATATACACACCCTTCAGATACCAAGGAAAACCTGGGATAGACAACAACCTAAAAAAAATGCTAGAAATATTTTAAGATGATAGTTTATAAGTGGGGACTTTGCAGCCAGTATTGCATTCCACCTCTTCCAATTTAAAGGTATTATTACTTTATGAAAGTCCTTTAACTTCAACAGTTTTAGTTCTATCATATATTAAAATGAAGTTTAAAACTGTATCTTCTTCAGAAGTTTGTTTTAAGTTTAAAGCAAAAGTAGATTATTTAAGACAGTATCTAGTACATAATAAATGTTACACAGTATTTATATTAGAAGCCCATGAGGCAACAGTCTTGGGTTTGAAAATTACATTCAGAGGTCAAACAAGGAAGCATGTGGAAAGGTTCATAATGAAATATCTGAACTCCGCTGTGATTAAAATTAAAGTGTGCGTGATGTGGACATCCTCAATATTTGAAAAAAATTTCCAGATATCAAAAATACCTTGATTCCAAGATTCCATGGTCTAAAATCCTCAGTCTGATCAATTTCTAAGGGTTCAAGCAAAGGCTCCCACACACCAAACATTTCATTGTAATAATGTACCTAGAGAGAGAATTTAATTTTTTAAATAAAACATTCTGGTATTTTCTAAAATCATCTTCCATGTTGTTCCCCACACCATTCCTTTTGGCTGTGCTATTTGTTCTGTATGAAAACCATCGACATGCCCTTAGTTTCCTATACATGCTTTCTCAATGATTTCCTCATCTGGCTAACTTCATGGTCTACTCTTCACCATTTATTCCAGAAAAAAACTCTCTTTTAAGTATCTTTCCTTGATTTTCAGGCTGGGTTTAACAGTGAAAACTGTGTTCATCAATCAAACATTACTGGAATTTTAAAAACATGTTCTATCTACCTCCACTAACTTTTAGAAAGCTTTTGAAGTGAAGGCAAATAACATATGATTCAATAAGCATGTACGTATTTGAATTCTCTGAACTTCCTGGACATCTCAGATCAAATTCTCTGCAAAATATAGATAATTCTAGCTAAAACTTGGAAACTTGAAACTCAGTCTGTCAGTTCCACCTCTATTAGTATATAATTCTATCACCACAAATATTGTAGTGGCTTATAAATTTTCATACTTATTGACTGAAGTAGAATATCAGATTAGTTTCTACTAAACATAAACTAAATACTTTAAAGCAAAGTATCCCTGGGAAGACTATATGTAGAAAAATTCTGATGCATAATATATGTTGGCTCAAAGTAAGTATCTTCCATAAAACTAAAGGACTCTCACAGAAATGTGAAAGACCTTGGTGGAGCCTCACCAGAGTATGAAGATCTGCATTATATAAATGTATAAAGCATATTCTTCTAATTTTTTAAGTCACTATTTCCAAAGAGAAAAGAAATAATCTATTATCACTTTAACGAAAAAAGGATACTTAATTTTTAAAATTAAGAATTTTACATCTACCGAACAGTCTATTTTATACACCTAAAAGAAGCAATAGATATTAAGAAGAGGTGGCAGGAATACACAGAAGAACTGTACAAAAAAGATCTTCACGACCCATGTAATCACGATGGTGTGATCACTAACCTACACCCAGACATCTTGAAATGCAAAATCAAGTGGGCCTTAGGAAGATCACTATGAACAAAGCTAGTGGAGGTGATGGAATTCCAGGTGAGCTATTTCAAATCCTAAAAGATGATGCTGTGAAAGCGCTGCACTCAATATGCCAGCAACTTTGGAAAACTCAGCAGTGGCCACAGGACTGGAAAAGGTCAGGTTTCATTTCAATCCCAAAGAAAGGCAATGCCAAAGAATGCTCAAACTACTGCACAATTACACTCATCTCACATGCTGGTAAAATAATGCTCAAAATTCTCCAAGTCAGGCTTTAGCAATATGTGAACTGTGAACTTCCAGATGTTCAAGCTGCTTTTAGAAAAGGCAGAGGAACCAGAGATCAAATTGCCAACATTTGCTGGATCATCGATAAAGCAAGACAGTTCCAGAAAAACATCTACTTCTGCTTTATTGACTATGCCAAAGCCTTTGACTGTGTGGATCACAATAAACTGTGGAAAATTCTGAACGAGATGGGAATACCAGACCACCTGACCTGCCTCTTGAGAAATCTGTATGCAGGTCAGGAAGCAACAGTTAGAACTGGACATGGAACAACAGACTGGTTCCAAATAGGAAAAGGAGTACATCAAGGTTGTATATTGTCACCCTGCTTATTTAACTTATATGCAGAGTACATCTTGAAAATGCCAGGCTGAAAGAAGCACAAGCTGGAATCAAGATTGCTGGGAGAAATATCAATAATCTCAGATATGCAGATGACAACACCCTTATGGCAGAAAGTGAAGAAGAACTACAGAGCCTCTTGATGAAAGTGAAAGAGGAGAGTGGAAAAGTTGGTTTAAAGCTCAACATTCAAAAAACTAAGATCATGGCATCCAGTTCCGTCACTTCATGGCAAATAGATGGGGAAACAGTGGCTGACTTTATTTTTCTGGGCTCCAAAATCACTGCGGACGGTGACTGTAGCCGTGAAATTAAGACACTTGCTCCTTGGAAGCAAAGTTATGACCAACCTAGACAGCATATTAAAAAGCAGAGACATTACTTTGTCAACAAAGGTCCATCTAGTCAAGGCTATGGTTTTTCCAGTAGTCATATATGGATGTGAGAGTTGGAGTATAAAGAAGGCTGAGCACCAAAGAACTGATGCTTTTGCACTGTGGTGTTGGAGAAGACTCTTGAGAGTGCCTTGGACTGCAAGAAGATCTAACCGGTCCATTCTGAAGGAGATCAGTCTTGAGTGTTCGTTGCAAAGACTGATGCTGAAGCTCCAATACTTTTGCCACTTGATACGAAGAGACTCATTTGAAAAGACCCTGATGCTGGGAAAGATTGAGGGCAGGAGGAGAAGGGGATGACAGAGGATGAGATGGTTGTATGGCTTCCGTGACTCAATGGAGATGAGTTTGAGTAGGCTCTGGGAGTTGGTAATGGACAGGGAGGCCTGGTGTTATGTGGTCTGAGGGGTCATGAAGAGTCAGACATGACTGAGCAACTGAACTGAACAACAGTCTATTAATTTAATCAACTTAAGATGAATGAAATCAGTTGAAATATAAACTTAACATGTACTCTAAAAGTAACATACACATAAAAACAATTATATCAAGGGCATAAATAGGTACACTTTTTTCCAAAAGTTTGGGAATCAACATCGTATGTATTATAAACTTAATTTAAATGTTTAAATGAGATTTCCAAAATAGTTCATATGTAGCATTATTTCTTATATAATCTGGAAAAATACTATATATGCTTACTTCTAGCTCAAGCTGACAGTGGAGATTTATTAAGGAACTCCAGTTTTTGCCTTCCCCTGAGAAACGTGATTTTGCCAATAGCATAGGTACTGTTCTATGACCAATTCCAGCCTCAAGAACCAGAAAAATAGAATCAATGTTCATTTTTATTATCTCTCCTTTGGGTACCAATTCAGGCATGGGAGCTCTTTTTACAGCTTCATTTGGTTCTTCAAGAAACCACATATTTAAATCTTTTGTATCCTTCTTTTCCCATAAATGTGCTGTAGAAGAAGCAGTTTCTTTGGGGATGGTTTCCTTAGCAGTATAAAGTGCTGAAGTTATGGTAATCACAGTATTTATGATAACTGGTGAAACCTAAGGAGAAAAATTCAAAGCAATAAAAAAAAAATACAAAAATCACTTTCCAAACTACATACTTCAAAGAACATGAAATATATTTGCTGATAGATCAAGAGAAATTAATACTGAAATAATATTACTACCAAGAAACAGATACAATTTGCTGCCTACAAAATCTTTTTTTATTATGATAGCTAATTTCAATAGTTAAAATATTTACATGTTGATATTAAACTGACCAATTTCAACTATATATACTATAAGGAAGCTACCTACAGAAGCAGTCAACTGCCAATAATAAAATACATGAAAACATTCATCATAAAATGTAAATTAAGTATCATTTAAAAATTATGTGTCAAAAATATTTTTAAACAGCTTCCTTTTGCTTAATGATTAATATTATTGTTATAATTGTTTATTTCTAAGTTTTATTGTTTTTTCCAAAAGGGCACTAAAGATCTGAATGACTGACTACATTATAACTTACCTTCAGTGTCAGGGATTTTACTGATAATTCAAGTACTTGTGGATCTGTACTTATCTGAGTAGCTTGACAGAACAAGTCACAGGGTTGCAAAACCTATAAGAGAAAAATCAATACTATCAAATTAACACATTCTTAAAATATTTTTACTTAAAGACTTGTCCAACAGGAGATAACTATGCTAAATAAACAAGTTAGTAAAAATAATCTACTTCAAAAACAAGTCAGTCAATAAAACATTCCTTTCTTATCCTCTTGTTCGTTATTTATAATAAACAGAAAGTACTTATATTAGCAACACTACTGACAAAGAAAAAGAATTTCTTAAATATATGGAAAATTCACAAAACTTGTATTCTGTATTTTATTTTATAGCAGTCCCTTGGTATCCCTTCGGGACTGGTTCCAGGACACAAACACCTGTCCCCTACCTGCTTCCTCCCACCCATGGCAGATACTAAAATCCAAGAATGCTCAAGTCCTTTGTATATTGATAAAATGGCACAGTATTCAACAACAATGAAACAAACATCACAATTTTAAAAAATGGCAAGAGAAATTGAATAGATTTTTTTTCCCAAAGAAGACAGAAGGCCAACAAGCACATGAAAAGATGTTCAACATCACTATTTATCAGGGAAATGCAAATCAAAACCAAAATAAAATATCACCTCATATCTGTTGTAATGGCTATTATCAAAAAGGCAAGAAATAAGAGTTGGAAAGAATGTGAAGGAAAGGGAATCTTCATTCACTAGATGTGGGATTTGTGTAGTTACTGTGGAAAAACAATATGGAGAGTCCTCAAAAAATTAAGAATAGCTATCATATGATTCACCTATTTTACTTTTGGGTATTTATCCAAATAATACAAAAGCACTAATTCAAAAAGATAAATGTCACCCCCTTTGTTCACTGCAGCATTGTCTACAATAGTCAAGATTTGAAAACAACCTAGAGTGCCTATCAACAGATGAAAAGATAATGCAAATGTGGAGTGTTTCTGTATGTTTGTATGAGAAGGGAATACTACTCAGGCATAAAAAGGTGAAACCTTGCTATCTGCAACAATATGATGGACCTTGAGGGTATGATGGACCTAAGAGAAATGAGTCAGATGGAGAAAGACAAATACTGCATGATTTCACTTATATAAGTAATATAAAAAGGAAAAAAACAAGAAATGAACAAATCAAACAACCACATAGTTACAGATAACAGATTGAAAGTTATATAGGGGAAGGTGTGGGGAACAAATGGGGTCAAGGGTGTCAACTGTATGGTTACTGGTAAAAACTGAATTTTTAGTGGTGAACATACTTTTGTGTACACAGAAGTAGAAAAATAATACTGTACCCATGAAACTTATATAATGTTATAAGTCAACATTATCTCAAGAAAAAAAAAAAGACCAAGTACAGTCAGCCCTCTGTATCTACAGGTTCTGTATTTGTGGATTCAACCAAAGATTGAGTTACTAAAATAAAAGTTTTATCGTGCTATTTTTTTCCATTATAAAAATAAATGAATGCTTGGTTGGGACTGGTGCGCTGGGACGACCCAGAGGGATGGTACAGGGAGGGAGGAGGGTTCAGGATGGGGAACACGTGTATACCTGTGGCAGATTCATATTGATATATGGCAAGACCAATACAATATTTTAAAGTTAAAAAATAAAAAAGATAAAAAAAAATTAAATGAAATATGTTAACCTATATAGGACAAACTACAAAAGAATAAAAAATTATAAATAAATTAGACTTGCTAAATAATTCTTAATATAAGTGTAAATTAACTGAGTCTGCCCTAACTATAGTAAACATAAATCTGTCCTGCAGCCCCCAGTACTCCTCCCAAATGCAACATATGTTTACCTCCTAAGGATCTTGATAGTCACCTCCCAATATTATAGCATGAAGTCCAAAATCTTGAGAGAGTTAATTCTTATGCAGATTGATAAGGAGAAAGGGGGTCCAGGGCTCTCAAGGAAGAGAAAGGGGCAAAAATTTTTTTTTAACATTGCTTTGTCTTAGTCACATAAGACATTTTTTCTTAAATTCTGAGTTGTTATGACAACAATCTTTAAGACTAACTTTCTTTAAGCCCAGAGCTAATGATTACACAACAAAACAACTCATCCTGCTCAAGGTATGTTTTTCCTTAAGTTCTGTGCAGTCTCCTTGGACTACAAGGAGATCCAACCAGTCCATCCTGAAGGAGATCAGTCCTGGGTGTTCATTGGAGGGACTGATGTTGAAGCTGAAACTCCAATACTTTGGCCACCTGATGCGAAGAGCTGACTCATTGGAAAAGATCCTGATGCTGGGAAAGATTGAGGGCAGGAGGAGAAGCGGATGACAGAGGATGAGATGGTTGGATGGCATCATCGGCTCAATGGACATGGGTGTGGGTAGACTCCAGGAGTTGGTGATGGACAGGGAGGCCTGGCATGCTGCAGTTCATGGGGTCGCAAAGAGTCAGACATGACTGAGTGACTGAACTGAACTAAACATACAACTCAATATCATTTTTATTTTTTTACCAAACACTCCAATTAAAGATGGGCAGCAGAACTGAACAGACATTTTTCCAAAGAGGACATGCAGATGACCAACAGGCACATGAAATGATGTTCAACATTGCTAATCAGTAGAGATACAAATCAAAACGACAGTTAGCTTTCACCTCACACCTGTCACAATGACTATAATCAAAAGTACAAATGCTGGCAAGGGTGTACAGAAAAGGGAACCCACTGTTAAAGTAGTCTTTACTGTCAGGATGAAGATAGGATAGACAAATGACAGATTAGTAAATAAAACAAGAGTTCTGCAGCAAAAATAAAAATAAAAACCTTCCATGAATAAATAACAGCTTTGGTTGTTAAAGCTACTTATATATGGAATCACCAAATGGTTAACAAACTAAGGATTGCCAAGGAGACCAATACTTGGTATATAGAAGTTTTTTAGTATTAAAACTGCTAAAATCACCTCCAAGTAGTAAGCTCAACAGAAAGCAAGCTGTGACAACAGTGTTTATCCTGAAAAAGACAACAGTCACTTTACATATGTCTACAGTGGATAACGTTTAAAAAAAGAGAGAGAGACAGAGCCACGTGAGAAAATGTGAACAATGCTCTTTCAAGAGAGCAAAAATCAAAGACTCCAACATGGGCTATCCAAGGAATTTACTCCATTGCTGGAGCTTCAAGTTTTCACAATTCAATTCAGCAGGATATTTCAACTGTTATGAAGCAACGACTACAAAGTGTTTCCTATTCTTTCTTTTTCTGAATGGGTTTTTAAGCTTTGAGTTTTCAGTCCTTGTACTACTGTTAAACTAGTCATTGTGTATAGTGGTGAGGTGTGCGTCTGTCAAAAATTGACAACTTATTTGTCTATTAGTTAATATATTGCCTGGGCTTCCCTGGTGGCTCAGAGGGTAAAGCATCTGCCTGTGATACGAAAGACCCAGGTTTGATCCCTGGGTAGGGAAGATCCCCTGGAGAAGGAAATGGCAACCTACTCCAGTACTCTTGCCTGGAAAATCCCATGCACAGAGGACCCTGGTGGGCTACAGTCCATGGGGTCGCAAAGAGTCGGACATGACTGTGCGACTACGCTTACTTAATATATTGCCAAATCGAAAGAAGTCATATGCAGACACAATAAAGCAAACTATCATCTAGGAGGAGGAACAAAATGGTGGAGGAGTAGGTGGACATGGAGTATATCCCTCTCCATGGATACGTCAGGAATACACCTTCAGACACAGAAGTACATGCAGAACACCAGGTAAGAGGGGACAGGAGTACCTGACTAGTGGAAAGGAATATAGAACCACCCAAAACTCAGTAGGACAAAGGAACTAGGGGAAAAAACAGGAGTGTTCAGAGGACTGGACCTGCCCTTGGCAGGTGGGCAAACTGAAGCAAGGGTACGATCCCCACATCGGGGCAATTGTCTGAGTCAGAGGAGAAACATTTAAGGCTCAGAGTGAAACAGCTGATCTGTGGCAGCCTAAATGTTATGAGAATCAGACAGTCCTTGCCACAGCCATACACAGTCTGGACAGGGACGCAGGTCCCATGGAAGGTACAGCAGCTGGGAGCTGGAGTTTAGAGACTATGGAGCAATCCCAGTGTGAGGGCTGCTGTTGACTGTGGAGAGAGGAATTTAGGAGATGTGAAGGAGGAGACTGTGATGGGAAATGCCTGTAGAGGAAAGCCAGGAAGCCATGGAGGCAAGGTGATCCCACTGAGTCACACATAGTGGGTGGAGCCATCACCATAGCCTCTCTCCCCACATGCCAGCATCGGCACCTGAATGATAAAAAGGCTGGCCCATCAAACACCTGATGCGCTGCACTACAGAGTAGGACCCCACCCAGGGTGCCCCTTTAAGTGCCTGAAATGCCGATCTACGGGTAGGACCCCAGCCAAGGGGGCCCCTCTATGTGCCTGACGCGCTGAACAACAGAGAAGGATCCCAGGCAAGGGAGCCCTCTATGTGCCTGAACGGGCGGAGCTATGGGGAAAAACTGGCCAAAGAGGCCTTCTGATTGCCAGCTACAAGAGGCTCGAAAAAAGACTGATAGGGCCATAACTCCTGTGGTGGAGGCAGTCCATGTCCTTGCACACTTGGTGCTGCCCAAGATCCCCACAAGCCAAGCAGCTGTGCCACCTTCACGCTCAACTCTCACTGGGGCAGAGCTGCTACAGGCAAAAAAAGTCTTGCATCTATGCACACAGGGTTGCTTCAGTTGTGTCCAGCTCTTTGCGAACCTGTAGACTGTGGCCTGCCAGGCTTCTGTCAGGGGGGTTCTCCAGGCGAGAATACCGGAGCATATTGGCCAGTACTGGTTGCCATACCCTTCTAGAGCACTATATTTCCTGCTGCCCTGGCTGCCAACTCCCCTGAGTACCTGGTGCTGCCAGAACTCTTGCAACCTAAACAGCTGTACCACCCCCGACATCTGGCCCTCACAGAGGCAAATCCAAGTCCTCCAGGGCAGCCCCAGGAGCAAACCCCAGTGAACAACCCACATGCAGAGATGGAAATAAAACCACAGTTGAAACCCAGGGGCAGTGTGGCTAAGGAAGAAGACTGCAAAACCTAACCACTAGTTATACAAGCTGCAGATTAAATCCACACGATCAACGAGGCAGACTCTGTGTCTACAGAATACATAAAAGGACATTCAGAGCTCCCACAAAAGGAAACACACTGGTTCTGATAGCTGTGGATATTGGAGAGAAGAACACACAGGAGTAGGACCAGATTAGAATCTGAGTTGCCCCCACAGCAGGTCCAGAGATCAGCAGTTTTGGAGGGCATAAAAGGGAGGTGAGGTGGACTGCGACCTCCAGCAAAGGAAAGGACTCTGACAGCAGTGGCTCAAGAAAAACATTTCTTATTCTTATGGTTTGACTTGTCCTGTAGATTCCCTTGGATTTTTTTTCTTTTCTTTTTTGCCCCTCTGTTGTAGTTGTCAATTTTTTGGCACTATGAAATCTAATTAAGTTTTTGAATTTTTTTTTCCTCCTCAGACACATTTTTTGTTGTTGTTATAAACCTCTGCCTCTACATTGGGCTTCTGCAGTTCTGGGGAGTTTTCCTTTTTATTTTCTTTTTTAATTTTAATTTTTTAAACCTATTATTATTTTTTATACATTTATTCCTTTGTTTGCTTTTCATACTGTTCCTTTCCCCTTCCAGATAATCTTTAACATATATAAATCTTCTTCATCTACCTGTATTTAACTTTTCATATCTATTCTTTCTTTTCTTTCCTGTCAAACATTTGTTAGCTTTATTTTCATAGCTTTATTCCCCAACTTGCATCTTCCTTTAGTTTCATTTTCCAGTTTCTGTTTTAGTTAGTTTTGTTTTTAACTGGTAGATATAACTCTTGATTTCCTTTGTTCACTGGGTCAATCTATTCTACTTTATTTTTGTTGGACTGTTTTGATTTTGCTTATGGGTGTAATGCATATGTGTATATTCAGTTATACTTCTTATTGTTGTTATAAACCTCTGACTCTGTGTTAGGATTTTGCAGTTCTGTTTTCCTTTTTCCTTTCTTCTTCCTTTATGTCTTTCTTTTTTTTCTTTGCTCTTTTTTATAATTTTAATTTTTTAAACCTATTATTTTTTTCTCTACATTTATTTCTTTGTTTGCCTTTCCTACTGTTCTTTACCCCTTACAGTTAATCTTTAATGTATATAAATCTTCTTCATCTACCTGTATTTAACTTTGCATATCTATTCTTTCTTTCCTTTCCTCTCAATATATGTGTTAGTTTTCTTTTCATTGCAATAAAGCATATTTGGCACCTTGCTTTAGTTTTGTTTTCCAGTTTGTGCTTTAGTTTTGTTCTTAACAGGTAAATATAATTTTTGATTTCCTTTGTTCACCGGGTCAATCACTGTACTTTATTTTTGTTGGATTGTTTTGACTTTGCTTATGGGTGTATATGTATATTGCATCATTTAAATTATTATTTGCCTGATTTTGTAACTGCTATTTGTCTGGGGTTCATCTTTGGTTTCTCGTTTTGGGGTATTTGTTTTTAATCTTACTTAATGCCATAACAAACCACTTGTGGAGTCTTCCTTCCTGACCAGGGATCAAGCCCTGAGCCTTTGGAGTGGGAACACTAACTCCAAGACCCTAGACTACCAGAGAACTAACCCTAGGAAGTACCAAATAATGAGAACTCACACAAAGCAAACCACTTGAGTACAAGACCTGGTATCACCCAACCATCAGTAACACCCTGTACAGGATGCCTCACCTAAACAACAAACAAAAAAATACAAACCCAATCACCAGCAGACAGGAAGGATCACCACCTCACTCACCCTTGCCCATCAGAGGAAAAATAAACAAATGAAGGAACAAAAACTCATCACAAATCTCAGCCTATAGGAAGCTCACACAACCACTGCACCAAACATAGGAGGCCATAAATCAAAAGGAAGAAAGAAGTCAACCTTTTACCCTGGGAAAAGACCACAAACACAGTAAGTTAAAAAAAAATTATGAAGACTGGCTGAATGTATACAAAAACAAGATACATATATATGCTGTCTACAAGAAACCCACTTCAGACCTAAAGACACATATAGACGGAAAGCGAGAGGATGGAAAAATATACTCCATGCAAATGGAAATCAGAAGAAAACTGGAGTAGCAATCTTCATATCAGACAAAACAGACCTTAAAATAAAGATGATTACAAGAAATAAGGACACTACATTGATTGATCAAGGGATCAATCCAAGAGGAAGACATAAAAATTGTAAATATCTATGCACCCAACATAGGAGCACCTCAATACATGAGACAAACACTAAAAGACATAAAAGGAGAAATTGACAGTAACACAGTAATAATAGGAGACTTGAACACTCCACTCCCACCAATGGACATTTCATCAAAACTGAAAATTAAAAAGAAACACAAGTCTTAAATGATACATTAGATGAGATGGATCTCATTGATATCTTCAGGACATTCCATCCAAATGCAGAAGAATACACCTTCTTCTCAAGTGCACATGGAACATTCTCCAGGACGGACCACATCTTGGGTCACAAATCAAACCTCAGTTAATTTAAGAAAACTGAAACCATATCAAGCATCTTCTCTGACCACAACGCTATGAGACTAGCTATCAATTACAAGAAAAAAACTGTAAGAAAAACAAACACATGGAGATTAAATAACATGTTTCTAAATAACCAACAGGTTACTGAAGAAGTCAAAAGGGAAATCAAAAAACTTCTAGAAACAAATGACAATCTAAACATGACAACTCTAAAACCTGACGGGATGCAGCAAAAGCAGTCCTAAGAGGGACGTTTATAGCAATACAACTCTACCTCAAGAGACAAGAAAAATATCAAATAGACAACCTAACTTTACACCTAAACTGGAAAAAGAAGAACAAAAAAACCCCAAAATTAGTAGAAGGAAAGAAATAATAAAGGTCCACGCAGAAATAAATGAAAAAGAAATGAAAGAAATAACAGTAAAGATTAATAAAATGAAAAGCTGGTTCTTTGAGAAGATAAAGAAAATTCACAAACCATGAGCCAGACTCAATAAGGAAAAAAAAGAGAGAAGAATCAAGTGAACAAAATTAGAAAAACAAAGGAAAGGTTACAACAGCAAATGCTCTTGCACTGTTGGTGGGAATGTAAATGGATACAGCCACTATGGAAGACAGTATGGAGATTCTTTAAAAAACTACGAATAAAATCACCATATGACCCAGCAATCCCACTCCTAGGTACATACCCTGAGGAAACCAAAACTGAAAAGACACACGTATCCCACTGTTCATTGCAGCACTGTTTACAGTACCTAGAACATGGAAGCAACCTAGATGTCCATTGACAGATGAAAGGATAAAGAAGTTGTGGTACAGTTTCAAAGTGTTTTATGAGTGCTAGGAGTCAGATAGTTAACTTGAAAAGATGTCTTTGAAGAAACAAATTTTAATCAGTTATGAAGAGGAAGAAGGCCAAGAGGATACTAGAAAATAAAATACAAATGGGAAGCATGCCAGAGCACATGATTGACGGTTCAAACAAGCCATAGGGAGAAAAGCAAGTAGCACATCTGAGAAAAATAGGTCTAGATGGGAGAAAAAATTAAAATAATAAAACTGAAACAACACAACAAACAATTGGTAGAAAGTCTTAACCGCCTAAAAGCAGTGTGGAATTGGCATGGAAACAAAATCATAGTCTTCACTGAGAAGTATTTAGATAAAATCAACTTTTCAGTGTGACTGTTCCCATAAATACACAAAACAATGAGGAACAAATGGAAAAAACGAAAAGAGAGTTTAAAAGCTGGTGCATAATAATCTAAATTAGGCTCTCCAAGACGAAAGAAAAGTATTTTATAGAGTAAGTTGGAGAGTATGTAGCCACTTTCCTAAAGTGATACACGCTAAATATAAAACAGTTTACAATTAAGCTGACAAGTAAATAGAAAACTCACAGTAGTGATTTTTCCTTTTCTCTTGACTGGAAGAAATGGGCATGCTCTCACTTGGAGATCTTTAATGGCAGCAGTCATTGTATCATTTTCAAAGTCACCTAGCCAATATATTTCACACTGTGTTGTAATGACTAAGGCAGGAGCATCATTTCTTGTCATATCAGCGACAAACACAATTTCAGGATTTTTAATAGTGATGTTCATTTCCCACTTTTCTGATTGCTGTTTAGGTACTAAAATAAAAACACAGATAATGTCTTAAAACAGCTATAAATCTTTCTTATATTATGAAAAATTATTTATAGGACAATGATATCTCTATTTGAAGTAAAAGCAAAATAGAAATACTTAGATCCCAAAAGAATTTACTGAAAGTCTCCTAGTATAAGATTTAAAGAACTCATAGCCATTAGAATATTTTAAAATGTGAGGGGAAATCTCTACTATTTAATGGCAGAGCTAAAAATAAACTAGTTTCTAACTCTTAGCTTGACACTCTTTCTACTACACTACAAGGAATGAAATATATAAAAGATAATAGAAAATTATAAATGTAACAAGAATAAAAGAACTTTAGGGACTTCTCTGTGGGGTCCAGTAGGTAAGACTCTGCACTTTCCCTGCAGGGAGCATGAGTTCAATCCCTGATTGAGTGGCCTGGCCAGAAAGCAAACACAAGTATATAAATAAAAGACAAGTTTAAGTTACAATACTATCTTTAATTACGAAAAGGAGTCATTGTTTCATTATTGTCTCCTTCCAAGAAAATCTTTCAAATTATTGTCTTCAAAGAAGTACAATTACTTATCTTAACATGGGTCTCATAATTTTTGAACCCAGTATTTACTTATGACTTGAAAAATACAGAAACTGTCTATCTTATCAGAAAACACATTTAAATTTTCCTCTTACCTCTGAAAAATAAGGATTTCTAACTTATTGATCCTGTTATCCTCATCATCTAGAAGGATAATCAAGCTAAGTGTTATTATAGCACTTCAGTAACAGATATGGAATATTTTAGCCAATAACTAACCTTCTTCTTTAGCAGACCATGTTTGAACATTGGTTTCTACAGCAGTGCCTGTAGTGTAGGCCTCAAGAAAGACATTTGCAACTGTCAGCAGAAATTCCACACTTGCACAAATATACATTTCTTGAAGGACTATATCAGCCACCCAACCATCTCGGATCGTCCTATACCTTACATCCATCATGTCCTTTTTGTCAAACCCAACTGTCAGTCCTATCATTCTGAAAAACACAATCACAATTTCTATGAGTGTCCTGCACCTAATCAAACACACCAATAAAACTCAAAGGTCTCTCATTGCTTTCACCGACAGCAAGCCAATGTTCTGAAGTCATTTCTCTTAGTAGGATAAGAGAAATAATAAATTTACAGACTTCAGGAGCACAATTGTTTCATAATATAGGAAGTATATCCTTAAGAAATTATCAGAATTTTGAATCTCAGCATATTTTTTCTACAAATTTTCATATATTACCCATTACAATTGTATGGATTCATAATTCAGATAATAGATATTAATTTAAAACCAATTTAATTACACTGATTATTTCTATTTAACCATTTTTTTCTATTCAACCATTCAACAAGAACAGCACATAAACAGAGCATTTAAAATGTTGACTGAGAACTATGGAATCAACTCCATTAAAGCTTTGAAGATATCAGATTATACCCAGAAAATGCATATGCAACTTTGAGAGTAAGTTCTATAAAATACACCAACCATTGCTCAATAAAAATTTAAAACACTATTACCTAGGAGTTGCCTTCTTGATATGAGGCCTTTTGTCATCTAAAATACAGTTTTTTAATGAGAAGGAAGAAAGTATTGAGTCATCTGTATACATTTTTAAAGTGCTTATAATATTCTCCAACTTAAATTCAGCAAGTTTCAGAGAAGGATCACGAATATCTGTAAAGGAAGTCTGAGGAAAAAGAAATCAGTACAAATGTTTTACATTTGTATGTAAATATGTATACATTTGTATACATATACATTTATATACATTTGTATGTAAATATGTAAATATTTGTATGTTTTACACAAACATACAAATTTAAAACATATTTTACGATATGAAATACCACATTCTCTATTTCCAAGAGCTCATAATGAAAAGCATATATTAACTTTAAAATATCACTTTTCATATCAAAGGCTATATGTAAGAAAACTCATTTTAAAAGGCAAATCGTTAATGTGAAAAGTGCAACAATTTTTCTCAAAGGAACAGATACAACAAAACACAGGAAACAGCAAAAATATAGTTTTTCTTCTTCAACTTACCTGTTTAGGACCTGGACTATACAGTACCATGGTGAGATAATCGGTTCTGAAACTCATATTTAGTGTTGTCTTAACTTGAGAAGCATGTGAATGTACTTCTACCACAGCAGCTGTCACTACAGTTGTTCCTTGGAAAAATTAGTTAGTGGATAAAAGAAAAAGGTCAGGAATGGTAGAACTCATTAAAATGGAATTAAAAGTAGATTTACCATAATTATTAAATAAATGGGTATAGTACAATATTTTTCCAAAAATTCAAAAAGATTTAAAAATTCAGATGTTGAACTCACTTAACTCCAGGGTTGGCATTCTTTACATAATAATCTGGGAGTCTAAACTCCTGGTTTACTTTTAATAAACTCTTGGTTTAATTTTTGTAAAATGAGAATAAAAGAACTAACCCCTGGGTCTGTTTTGGCAATTCAGGGAAATAGCATGTGTAAAATGCATACCAGAGTACCTGGCATATGTGTTTTGTATTTACATTTTACTTCAAAAAAAACTAAAACCAAACAAGATGCTTTAGATGACATTTTAAAAATGTTCCACTAACCAAAAGGATCCAAAATTCAGTCTTTTCTATATTTCATATTTTGGGGCAAGGTATTATATACACATGGTACATTTTAAATGGATTCTGTAGACCTATTAATCCTTCTCTTGGCTGTATTGCTCTGTCAATGATTTCTGGTTGAATAGGAATGTGACTGTGGACATTCTTGCTTTGTTCCTACTTTAGGTGGAAAACTTTCCATTTCACCTTTAAATATACCTTTTCGATATTTCTACTTTTTATCACAAATAGGTGACTTATTAAATGCTTTTTCTGCATCTATTCAGGTGATATAATTTTTTTCTCCTTTTTCTATTAATTTGGTGTTACCTTAATTGATTTTTGAGGGTTAAATGAACTCTGCATTTCAGGATAAGTCTAAGTCAAGATGACACATCCTACATGCTTATTGCTGGATTTAGTATGATATGCTGTTAAGAATTTTTATTCCTGTGTTCATTAGGGATATTAGGTGCAATATTCTTCCCTCAAAGTTGTTTTTTATTTTTTATTTGGGTTTTTGGTATCAGGCTAATGCTTGCTTTATAAAACGACTAAGGAAGTGTTCCCTCCTCCTGTATTTTCCAAAAGGTTTGTTTAACACTGGTATCTTACTTAAATGTTTAACAAAATTCACCACTGAAATTCAATTCTTTTAACAGATGCAGAACTATTCATCTTATTTCTATTTCATCCTATGTCAGTTTTGGTAACTTTTTCAAAAAATTTGTACATTTCATGTAAGCTGTAGAGTTTATTATCACAAAATTATTTATACATAATAATTTCTACACAGTAGAAAGTAAAAATGACTTTCTCAGCATTACTGACTACATAGAAAACCCTAAAAAGTCTCCAACAAATTACCAGAATTAAGAAATCAATTTAGCATTTATACGAAGATATAGGGTTACTATGCAAATATCAATTGTATCAGTAACAACTGAGAAATATACTTTTAAAAATATTTGCAGTAGCATCAAAAAACATACTTAGGAAGAAGTTCAACACAATTATGCAAGACTGCTACACTGAAAAATCTCAGTACTGAGACTGAAAAATCTCAGTATTTTAAATGAAGAGACTAATGTGTGCTCAATCACTCAGTAATGCCCGACTCTTTCTGACTCTCTGGATTGTAGCCTGCCAGGCTTTTCTTTGTCCATGGAATTTCCCAGGCAAGAATAACTGGAATGGGTTGCCATTTCCTTCTCTAGGGGATCTTTTAGACAGGGATCAAATCCACATCTCCTACACTGCAGGTGGATTCTTTACCTGCTAGGCATCATGGAAGCCCCAATAGCTTATTATTTTACTTCCTCTGTTGCTGCAACACAACACATGCATCTCTCAAGGAAAAAAAAAAAATTATCTCTTCACGCATTCTAAAAATGGCTCAAAATCATGCAAAACAGTTCACTTCACTTCTGCACCAGAATGTACTGTATATATATTTCTCCCTTCTTTGGAACAGAAAACATGTCTTCCTCTCCCATATTACTTAATGTGGCATAGTTAACACCTCATTCTACATGTTATATAGAATTTATGTCACTTTTCTTAAGACATCTGTCCTTTTTTCTTAAAGCATTCTAAATTCCTTTTAATGAAAACTAAGTACTTTCTAGCCCAGTAACAGATAATCTGGGGATTCCTTTTTAATGCTTTCTGTATTTGAATCCCATGTTTTCCCTTTTCCTGGATTCCTTATTTGCTTTGCTAGAATATATTTTCAAACTACCAGTATACCTCAGAGACTGCAAGATTGGTTCCAGACTACTGCAATAAAATGAATACCACAACAAAGCAAGTCACACAAACTGGTTTTCCAGTGCATATAAAATGTTATGTTTATACTATATTATAGTCTGTCATAACACAATAGCATTATGTTTTTAAAATATATATACCTTAATTAAAAACTAAGTTTGTTAGAAAAATGGAACCCAGATAGACTTTCTTGATTCAGGGTTGCCACAAACCTTAAATTTGTAAAAACTGCAATGTCTGAGAAACACAATAAAAATGAAGTGCAATAAAATGAGCTGTACCTGAATGGGTATAAAGAAAGTAAACTTTGAGTCACTGGAAATCTAAAAATTGTTTTCACATTTGGATGATGGTTGGACCATATATAGAATTCTAACTTCAAAATTATTTTCCTTAGAAATATATTTTCCAATATTACCCCACTGTCTTTTATCCTCCATCAATCCTACCCCATCCAGTTTCATTCATGATGAATCTGATTCCAGTCACTTTTTTTTCTAAGCCCTAACAGGCAGCCTGGTATTCTTCAATATTACTTCTGTTGCTCTGACATTTCACAAAAATGTGTTTGCATGGAAGTATTCAATCAGCTTGAAACTGGGTAGATTCTTTATATCCAAGAATTTGTTTCAATATTTACTTAGTTCTATAGAGTTCTCTTCTAGGGAACTCTTTCTTATCTTAGGAAGACAGAAGGTAGTGATGGTAGGATTCAGTTCTTATACTCCTAGAATTCTGTTTTTATGAATTAGTTTTCTGTTCACATTCTCTTTTTTTTCTTCAATTATTTTGTCTCATTCAAGAAACACTATTCTGTTTATCCTGCCTGCTTTTATGCTTGAGTTCTTATGATTTTCTTTATATCTGACCATTAATATTTAACTATAAAGTACTGGGTTGGTTATTCTAGCTAGTAAGAATGATGATTTCTATAATGTTATAAATAAATGTAAGGTTGTTTCTTTGCTGGGATTCTGACTGGAAAAGCTGTGCAATATGATTTCAGTTTGAGGTAGGGAGACTTGAGGTTCCCCCAAAATGCCAGAATGAGGAGAATTTATTTTAGTGAAGCAAAATCATCTAGTAGTTCTAATTAATCCAATTTCTTTATGTGCTGGTATTGAACTTAAACCCTAGTTAGGTTTCTACATAATAAATTAAATCCAACATTGGATGCAGCCTTCTACTGAGTTATGATTCCTTCTGCTCTATTTTATCCATGTATCTTCTAAATATTTGCTGGAGTCCATCACTAATGGTCATCCTCTTTTGAGACTGCTAATATTTTGATACTTCTAATATTAATATGAAATATTCCACTGGAACATATGCTTCACTAGGAACAAGGGAGAAGAGAAAGGATGAGGAGAAAATTTGAAAACTGAAAAATAGGAACTTACAGGGGAGTTAGGATAACCAAGAAAAAAACACATACTAAGGAATTTTGTCACAAGAATTAGAAATTTGATTCAAAGAAAAAAAAACAACAGAATGACTAATAACAGATAAATGAGAACTACTTGAGTAAGATTAGCTAAATAGAAAAGGTTTATAAATTTTACTTTACCCAAACCTACAGTTAGGGAGAATGAAAGGAAGGAGAGAAGGAAAGGAGGAGGGGGCTAATTTAAGGTTAAGACGTACCTGCCGCATGGTGTGACGCAGTAGTAGCACCACTAGTAACACTGGACTGATCCTTTGTTACCTCATGTGAAGCACTATCACCTTCATACCATATGTTGCCATATAATGTTTTAAAAATGGTCGTTATATCTTCTTGACTAAGAATGAACTGTTAAAAAAATAAGATTTGACCATTTCAACATTACTACCTCATGTAGTGAAAAAGTTTTATACAAGGAAAACTGTTTCATTTCAAACCCCTGCAAAACCAACTTTTAACACATTAGATACTTCTATTAACTGAAGGTTTCATTTTCTAAATGACCATGTATTCTTTAGTACCCTGTGAAATACAGAACTAAATTAAATGCCAGTATCAATACCAGAAGCTATGAATGATAAACTTTGTTATGAATGCAGCAATTAGCCTACTAGTTTTAAGCCTTTAAAATGAACTTTTATCTTTAAGTATCCATGTAGCTACTCTATATTTTTTTTGGTTAGTAAGCCCCTCAATTGACAAATATGGAATAATAAAAAATAATAAATTCAGAACACTTCCTAACACCATACACAAAAACAAGTTCAAAATGGATTAAAGACTTAAACATAAGCCCAGAAACTATAAAGCTCCTAGAGGAAAACACAGGCAGTACACACTTCAGCATACGTAACAGCAAGATTCTCTTTGTCCCACCTCCTACAGTAATGGAAATAAAACAAAAATAAACAAATGGGACTTAAATAAGCTTAAAGGCTTTTGTACAGTAAAGGAAACAATAATCAAGATTAAAAGATAACCCTCAAAATGGGAGAAAATAATTGCAAACAAAACTGACAAAGGATTAATCTCCAGAATATACAAGCAGCTCACACAGGTCAACATGAGGAAAACAAAAAACCCAATAAAAAAAATGGGTAGACGAACTAAATGGACATTTCTCCATAGAAGACATTCAAATGGCTAATAATCATATGGAAAGATGCTCAACACCACTCATTATTAGAGATATGCAAGTCAAAACTACAATGAGGTATCACCTCACACCGGTCAGAATGGCCCTCATCAAAAAAATCTACAAACAATAAATGTTTGACAGGGTGTGGAGCAAAGGGAACCCTCTTGCACTGCTGGTGGGAATGTAAATTGATACAGCCACTATGGAGAACACTATGGAGACTCCTTAAAAAACTAGGAATACAACTATCTCATAACCCAACAATCCCACTATTGGGCATACACCCTGAGAAAACCGTAACTGAAAGAGACACATATATCCCATGTTTTCTGCAGCACTATTTACCATAGCTAGGACATGGAAGCAACCTAGATATCCATCAACAAGATAAATGGATATAGAAGTTGTGGTACATATACACAAAGGAATATTACTCAGCCACATTTGAGTTAGTCCTAATTAGGTGGATGAACCAAGAGCCTGTTATTCAGAGTGAAGTAAGTCAGAAAGAGAAAAACAAATATCACATATTAATGCATATATATGGAATCTATAAAGATGGTGCTGATGATCCTATATGGAGGGCAGCAACTGAGATGCAGAGATAGAGAACAGACTTGTGGCCACAGTAGGGGAAGAAGAGGGTGTGATGAACTGAGAGAGTAGCATGGAAACATAAGAATTACCAGATGTAAAACAGCCGGTGGAAATTTGCTGTATGATGCAGGGAGCTCAGATAAGATGCTCTGTGACAACTAGAGGGAAGTCCAAAAGGAGGGGACAGATGTATACCTATGGCTGATTCATGTTGATGTATGGCAGAGACTAATACAATACTGTAAAGCAATTATCCTGCAATTAAAATTTTTAAAAATACATTTAAAAAATTGAAAATATTTTACAACATGTTTTACATGAATTATTTTACCTGAACCTCACAAAAGTTCTAGATACAAAGAGTATAATCTTGATATTATAAGAAGATGAGACTTAAATGATTAAGTATCATGCTTAAGTACACTTAAAGCAACACACTAACTCAAAACTCTATGCTTTGCAAATTCAACATTAAACCACTAGCATAAGACCTGTCTTGAAAGCTGTGACGGTTAATTTTATGTCAACTTGACTGGGTCATAGTACATAGAGATTGAGTCAAATATTATTCTAGATGTTATATATACATATGGTATTGTAGACCATCTACAAATGCTCAGCTCCCTTCTCGGGGGGCAGATTCACTAGAATGAAATTGAGTCGTCCCCTATCAAGACACCCCAAGTAGCAGCTGTTGCAGGATATCACATATTTAACTTCTCCTGGATCTCAACTTCAGAGTCAGGGACAGGTTAAAATTGAGTCTTCAGGAAATCAGTCTAATGCATCCAGATCAAGAGTATACAGACACACACACACACCATAGCCTTGATTAGATGGACCTTTGTTGGCAAAGTAATATCTCTGCTTGCCAGGAGCCAGCATATTGTATATTGAGTGCATATTGCATATTGAGTGCAGCACTTTCCACAGCATCATCTTTCAGGATCTGGAATAGCTCAACTGGAATTCTATCACTGCGGGGAGCCAGCGTGAGGAGCTCCACCCATGACAAAGGTCATGAGGAAGGAGGCTCGGCATACGCAAAGGCGGGATCGAGCCTCAGGAGTCCCCCTGGAAATTCTCAAGCATCTACCCCCAAAACCAGAGTCTGCCTACTTTCTGCTTTGTGCTTTCACCTACACCTCTGACTTTACGGGGGGCTGTCCCCCACTACCTCTCTCTGAAAAAAGAGTTAGCTTACAGCTCCAGTTGATAATTCCTGGGTGTGACAGTGTTTCAACCTACAAACTCCTTTGGAAATCCTCTAGCTGGCCTGAATAGGTTTTTCCGGCACATGTGATTGCTCAGAGCCTCCCAACTGTGAGAGGCAGGAGATGTTCTAAACTGTCTAAACACAGATTCCTTTGAGTAGTTAAAAGATTGATTAGAAATTGTATTGGTGAAGGGATTTTCACTTGTTGGGCCAATGTTTGCTGCTAAGTCTCCATATCCCTTACCTGCTGTGTCCCTGGCAGTGTATTGATTAATATAATTGGTGTAAGTAGTAGCTTTAATGTTTGTAACCTGGGACCCTTGAGTTAATTCTTTTTCTTGTTATAGCCCACCACACCTTTACTCTGTAGAAATGCAACTTTATCTAATGCTTTTGGAGGGTGGCTCCTGACCAGTCACCTTTAGAGAAAAATAAGTTTTCTGAAGAAAGGGTCTTAAAATGTTAACAGGCCTCCAGGCCAGAAGATGATGCAAATCACCTAAGCTTTTGCATATGATAAGTTTGCAGGAATAAAGCCTGGCTTGCTGCATGACTCTACCCCTTCCCCCATTATCTTCTATGCATAACTTAAGGTATAAAAACTACTTTGGAAAATAAAGTGCGGGCCTTGTTCACTGAAACTTGGTCTCCCCATGTTGTTCTTTCTCTCACCTTCTGGCTGAATTATTCAGCCTCTTTTCTTCACTGAATTTTCTTACTGAGCTATCCTTATTCTATTACTCTTTATATCCTTAATTAACTGAGCTATCCTTATTCTATTACTCTTTATATCCTTAATTAACGTTTAATTAAGCAGTTGTTTCCTGATCCTCGCGGACGCCGTCCCCGCTTCAAATTCCCTGGATCCACGGGGCTGGACCCCGGCACCTGCTTTTTAATATGCTACCTAGGTTGGTCATAACTTTCCTTCCAAGGAGTAAGCATCTTTTAATTTCATGGCTGCAATCACCATCTGCAGTGATTTTCAAGCCCCCCAAAATAAAGTCTGACACTGAGATTTGTAAAGTAATATCAACTGATTTATGTCTAAGTTACTGACTCATTTGCCACTTCATCTTCAACATCTCCATTCTTCTAGGACCTCTGCTAGGTTACCTCATATATTCCCATGGCTTCAAATACTATCTGTAATTTGATGATTTCCAAGTCATTTCTAGCCTTAGACTGCTCCACTAAGATCTTTATTAAAATATCTGACTGATTACTTATAATACCATGTCTAATATTGTTTCCTTCATGACATTTACCATAATTTTTAACTATTTTAATTATGTGCCTGTCTATCTCACCTCTGGATCACCACCATCCCCTGCATTATACTGGTAAGCTCCATGGAGCCACCAACAATGTCACAATTCCTTTGTAATCAGATTTCCAATATCCAGCACAGGGTCTAACACATAGCAGGCACTCAAATATTTGTTGAATAAGTGATCAACATTCAGAGAGAACAAGATGGTGGAGGAACAGGTGCACGTAGAGTGCATCTCTCTCCATGGATACATCAGGAATACACCTTTAGACACAGAAGTGCACGCAGTACACCAGCTGAGAGCGGACAGGAGTACGTGACCTGTGGAACACAATATACAGAACCATGCAAAACTCAGTAGGAGGAAAGAACTAGGGGGAAACATAAAAGTTTACTAGGACTGGACCTGCCCTCGGCAGGTGGGGAAATTGAAGCAGGGGACCGATCCCCACATCAGGGTAACTGTCTGAGTCAGAGGAGAAACATTTAAGGCTGAGAGTGAAACAACTGATCTGTGGCTGAATGAGAAAAAGACAGTCCTTGCTGCAGCTGTTGACTGTGGAGAGACCCCCCTCCCTTCCCTGAGGGAAGGTGATGGAGGAGATTGTGGTGGGAAATGCCTGTGGAAGAAAGCCAGGCAACCATGGAAGCAAGGCAATACTGCGGAATCACATGTAGCAGGTGGAACCATCACCATAGCCTCTCTCTCCCCACAAGGCCAGCATCAGCAGCTGATCAATAGAGGCGGCCCATCAAATGCCTGAACCACAGAACGGAAGAGTAGGACCCCACCCAGGGTATCCTTTAAGTGACTGATGCCACAAACTACAGAATAGGACCCCATCCAGGGAGGCCCCATTCTATGTGTTTGATGCCCCAAATGACAGAGAAGGACTTCAGGCAAGGGAGTCCTCTAAGCACCTGAATGGGCAGAGCTACAGACAAAGACTGGCCAAAGACACCTTCTGATAGCCAGCTATCAGAGGCTCAAAAAAAAGACTCTGATAGGACCACAGCCCCAACAGCTGAAGCAGTCTGTGTCCCTGCACACTTGATGCCACCAGGGTCCCCGCGACCCGAGCAACTGCGCCATCTACACACTCAACTCTCATTGGCTCAGAGCTGCCACAGGCAAAAAAAAAATCTTGCGCCTACGCACACGGGGTCGCTTTGTGTACTGCTTGTGTCCAATACGGGTTGGCAAATACTGGTTGCCATACCCTTCTAGAGCACTGTATTTCCTGCTGCACTTGCCACCAATCCCGAGTACCTGGTGCTGGCAGAACCCCTGCAAACTAAGCATCTGCACCACCTCTGCACCTGACCCTCATAGGGGCAGATCCAAATCCTTTAAGGCAGCCTCAGGAGTAAACCCCAGTGAACGACCCACAGGCAGAGGTGGAAATAAAACCACAATTGAAACCCAGGGGCAGTGCAGCTAAGGAAGAACACCCAAAACTTTCCCGTCAGCTATACAAGCTGCAGATTAAACCCACACAATCAACTAGGCAGACTCTGTGTATATGGAATATATAAAAGGACATTGAGAGCTCCCACACACACACACAAATGCAATAGTTCTGATAGCTGTGGACACTGGAGGCAAGAACACACAGGAGGAGGACCAGATTAGAATCGGAGCAGCCCCCACAGCAGGTCCAGGGACCAGCACAGTGGTGGAGGGCATCCTAGGGAGGTGAGGTAGACTGTGACTCCCAGTGAGGGAAAGGATCCTGACAGCAGGTACTCAAGAAAAACATTTATTATTCTTATGTTTTGACTTATTCTGTAGTTTCCTTTGGATTTTTTTTCTTTCTTCCTTCCACCCCTCTGTTGTAGTTGTCAATTTTATTGGCACTATGAAATCTAATTAAACTCTTGAGATTTTTTCCTTCCAATCACATTTTTATTGTTGTTATAAACCTCTGCCTCTCCCTTGGGCTTCTGCAGTCCCGTGGAGCTTTTTTTTTTTTGCTTTTGCTTTCCTCCTTTTTTTGTTCTTTTCTCTTTTACTAAATTTTTAATTTTTTAAACCTAGCATTATTTTTTCTACATTTATTCCATTGCTTTTCCTACTGTTCTTTTCCCCTTGCAGTTAATCTTTAATGTATATAAATCTTTGTTGTCTACTTCTATTTAGCTTTGCATATCTATTCTTTCTTTCCATTCCTTTCAACACATTTGTTAATTTTGTTTTTATCGCTTTATTCCCCAACTTGCGCCTTGCTTTAGTTTTGTTTTCAGTTTGTGCTTTAGTTAGTTTTGTCCTTAACTGATAGATATAATTTTTGGTTTCCTTGTTCAACAGGTCAATTTATTGTACATTATTTTTGTTGGACTGTTTTGATTTTGCTTATGGGTATATATGTATATGTCTATATTCCATTATTTTAATTATTATTTGCCTGATTTTGTAACTGCCATTTGTCTGGGATTCATCTTTGGTTTCTCTTTTTAGGGTATCTGGTTTAATCTCACCCAATAACAAACCATTTGTGGAATCTTCGTTCCTGACCAGAGATCAAGCCCTGAGTTTTTGGAGTGGGAGCACTGGTTTGAACCCTGGACTACCAGAGAACTAACCCTAAGGAATATCAAATACTGAGAACTCTCACAAAGGAAACCAATTAAATACAAGACCTGGCATCACTCAACCACCAGTAGCACCCTGTGCAGAATGCCTCATTCAAACAACAAACATCACAAAAATACAAACCCAATCGTCAACAGACAGGATGATGACTTCACTCACCGTGCCCATCAGAGGAAAAACAAAAAACACAGCATAAATTTCACCCTATATGAAGCTTATACAAACCACTGCACCAACCTTAGAGGGCAGAAACCAAAAGGGAGAAAGAATTCGACCTTGAAGCCTGAGAAAAGGAGACTTCAAACACAAGAAGTTTCAAAAAAATAATGAAAAGGCAGAGAAATACTACAAAAATAAAGGAACAAACTAGAAACACGGAAGTCCAAATAAATGAAGAGGAAATAGGCAAACTACCTGAAAAACATAATCAAAATGTTGAAAACAGAATGGAGAAAATGCAAGAACCAATTAACAAAGACCTAGAAGAATTAGAAGAATTAAAGAATAAACAGAGACAACACAATTACTGAAATTAAAAATACTCTACAAGGAAACAATAGCAGACTATCTGGAGAACAAATAAGTAAATTGGAAGATAAAATGGTGGAAATAACTTCTGAAGAGCAGAATAAAGGAAAAAGAATGAAAAGAACTGAGGATAGCCTCAAAGACCTCTGGGACTGTATCAAACGTACCAACATTCAAATCACAGGGGTCCCAGAGGAGGAAGAGAAAAAGAAAGGGTATGAGAAAATTTCTGATGAGATTATAGTTGAAAATTTCCCCAACATGGAAAAGGAAATGGTCAATCAGGTCCAAGAGGCACAAAGAGTCCCATATAGGATAAACCAAAGGAGAAATACACCAAGAAACATACTAATCAAACTAACAAAGATTAAACACAAAGAAAAATATTAAAAGCAGCAAGAGAAAAGCAACAAGTAACATACAAGGGAAACCCCATACGTTTAACAGCTGATTTTGCAGCAGAAACTCTTCAGGCCAGAAGGGGATGGCAGGACATATTTAAAGTAAAGAAAGGGAAAAATTCTACAAGCAAAATTATTCTACCCGGCAAGGATCTCATTCAAAATTCATAGAGAAATAAAAAGCTTTTCAGACAAGCAAAAGTTAAGAGAATTCAGTACCACCAAACCAGCTTTACAATAAATGTGAAAGGGACTTATATAGTTAAGAAATACAAGAAAAGAAAAGATCTACAAAATCAACGCCAAACACTTAAGAAAATGGCAATAGGAATATATATATCGAGAAGGAGAGTTATGACCAACCTAGATAGTATATTTAAAAGCAGAGACATAACTTTGTCAACAAAGGTCCGTCTAGTCAAAGCTATGGTTTTTCCCATGGTTGTGTATGGATGTGAGAGTTGGATGGTGAAGAAAACTAAGCGCTAAAGAATTGATGCTTTTGAACTGTGGTGTTGGAGAAGACTCTTGAGAGTCCCTTGGACTGCAAGGAGATCCAACCAGTCTATCCTAAAGGAGATCAGTCCTGGGTGTTCTTTGGAAAGACTGATGTTGAAGCTGAAACTCCAATACTTTGGCCATCTCATGCGAAGAGCTGACTCACTGGAAAAGACTCTAATGCTGGGAAGGATTAAGGGCAGGAACAGAAGGGGATGACAGAGGATGAGATGGCTGGATGGCATCACCGACTTGATGGACATGAGTTTGGGTAGACGACAGGAGTTAATGATGGACAGGGAGGCCTGGCATGCTGTGATTCACGGGGTTGCAAAGAGTCAGAGACGACTGAGCGACTGAACTGAACTGAACTTTAAATGTAAATGGATTAAGTGCTCCAACTGAAAGACACAGACTGGCTGAATGGAAACAAAAACAAAACCCACATATATGCTGTCTACAAGAAACCCACTTCAGACCTAAAGACACATACAGATGGAAAGTGAGATGATGGAAAAATACACTCCATGCAAATGAGAAGCAAAAGAAAGGCTGGAGTAGCAATCCTCATATCAGACAAAATAGACCTTAAAGAAGATTACAAGAGATAAGGAAGGACACTACATAATGATCAAGGGATCAATCCAAGAGGAAGACATAACAACTGTAAATATCTATGCACCAACATAGGAGCACCTCAATACATAAGATAAACACTGCTGCTGCTGCTGCTAAGTCGCTTCAGTCGTGTCCGACTCTGTGCGACCCCATAGACAGCAGCCCAAGAGGCTCCCCCATCCCTGGGATTCACCAGGCAAGAACACTGGAGTGGGTTGCCATTTTCTCCTCCTATGCATGAAAGTGAAAAGTGAAAGGGAAGTCACTCAGTCATGCCCGACTCTTAGCGACCCCATGAACTGTAGCCTACCAGGCTCCTCCATTCATGGGATTTTCCAGGCAAGAGTACTGGAGTGGGGTGCCACTGCCTTCTCCAAGACAAACACTAACAGACATAAAAGGAGAAATTGACAGTAACACAATAATAGTAGGAGATTTGAACATCCCACTCCCACCAATGGACAGATCATCAAAACAGAAAATTAACAAGGAAACACAAGTCTTAAATGATACATTAGATGAGATGGATCTGATTGATATCTTCAGGACATTCCATCCAAATGCAGAAGAATACATCTTCTTCTCAAGTGCACATGGAACATTCTCCAAGACAGACCACATCTTGGGTCACAAATCAAACCTCAGTTAATTTAAGAAAACTGAAACCGTATCAAGCATGTTCTCCAACCACAACGCTTTGAGACCAGATACCAATTACAAGAAAAAAAATGTAAGAAAAAGAAACACATGGAGATTAAACAACACGTTTCTAAATAACCAATAGGTTACTGAAGAAATCAAAAGGGAAATTAAAAAATTTCTAGAAACAAATGACAAAGAAAACACGACAACTCAAAAGCTATGGTATGCAGCAAAAGCTGTTCTAAGAGGGAAGTTTATAGCAATACAATCCCACCCCAAGAAACAAGAAAAACATCGAACAGACAACCTAACTTTACACCTAAAACAACTGGAAGTCCTAGCTACAGCGATCAGAGAAGAAAAATAAATAAAAGGAATCCAGATCGGAAGGGAACAACTAAAGCTCTCACTGTTTTCAGATGACATAAAAAACCCAAAAGACAGTATCAGAAAATTACTAGAGCTAATCAGTGAATTTAGCAAAGTCAAAGGCTACAAAATCAATACACAGAAATTACTTTATTTCTATATACTAATGATGAAAAATCAGAAAGAGAAATTAAGGAATCAATCCCATTCACCATTGCAACAAAATCAAATTAAATATCTAGAAATAAACTTAGCTAAGGAGACAAAAGAAGTTTACACAAAAATTACAGGACACTAATGAAACAAATCAAAGACAACATAAACAGATGGAGAGATATTCAATGTTCCTGGGTAGGAAGAATCAACATTGAGAAAATGACTATACTACCAAATGCAATCTATAGATTCAAGGTGATCCCTATCAAATTACCAATGACTTTTCCACAGAACTAGAACAAAAAATTTCACAGTTCATATGGAAACACAAAAGACCGCAAATAGCCAAACCAGTCTTGAGAAAGAAGAATGGAGCTGGAGGAATCAACTTCCTGACTTCAGATTATACTACAAAGCTGCATTCATCAAGACAGTATAGCACTGGCACAAAAACAGAAACGTAGACCAATGGAACAACATAGAAAGCCCAGAGATAAACCCAGGCACCTGTGGGTACCTTATTTTTGACAAACGAGGCAAGAATATAAAAGGGGGCAAAGACAGACTCTTCAATCAATGGTGCTGGGAAAACTGAATAGCTACATGTAAAATAATGAAATTAGAACACTTCCTAACAACATACACAAAGATAAACTCAAAATGGATTAAAGACCTAAATGTAAGACCAGAAATTATAAAACTTTTAGAGCAAAACATAGAACACTCAATGACATAAATCAAAGAAAGATCCTCTATGATCCACCCACTAGAGTAATGGAAATAAAAACAAAAGTAAACAAGTGGGACCTGATTAAACTTAAAAGCTTTTGCACAGCAAAGGAAACTATAAGCAAAGTAAAAGACAACCCTCAGAATGGGAGAAAATAAAAGCAAATGAAACAACTGACAAAGGATTAACTTCCAAAGTATATAAGCAGCTCATACAACTCAATACCAGAAATACAAACAACCCAATCAAAAAGAGGCAGAAAGACCTAAACAAACTTTTCTCCAAGGAAGACATACAGACAGCTAACAAACACATGAAAAGGTGCTGAACATTGCACATATTAGAGAAATGCAAATCAAAACTACATGAAGTATTACCTCACATGGGTCAGAACAGCCATCATCAAAAATCTACAAACAATAAATGCTGAAGAGGTTTGGAGAAAAGGGAACAGTCTTGCACTGTAAATGAAAACAGTCACTATGGAAGACGGTATGGAGATTCCTTAAAAACTAGGAATAAAATCACCATCTGACTCAGGAATCCCATTCCTAGGCACATACCCCGAGGAAAGCAAAATTGAAAAAGACACATGTATTCCACTGCTCACTACAGCACTATTTACAATAGCTAGAACATGGAAGCAACCTAGATGTCCATCCACAGATGAACGGATAAAGAAGTTGTGGTACATATACACAATACAATATTACTCAGCCATAAAAAAGAACACATTTGAGTCAGTTCTAATGAGGTGGAGGAACCTAGAACCTATTATACAGAGTGAAGTAAGTCAGAAAGAGAAAGATAAATATCATATTCTAACACACATATGGAATGTAGAAAAATAATACTGAAGAATTTATTTTCCAAAGCAAACCATTCAATATCATGGTAATCCAGGTCTATGCCCCGACCAGGAATGCTGAAGAAGCTGAAGTTGAACAGTTCTATGAAGACCTACAGGACCTTCTAGACTAACACCTAAAAAAGATTTCCTTTTCATTATAGAGGACTGGAATGGAAAAGCAGGAAGTCAAGAAACACTTGGAGTAACAGGCAAATTTGGCCTTGGAGTACAGAATGAAGCAGGGCAAAGGCTAACAGAGTTTTGCCAAGAGAACACACTGGTCATAGCAAACACCCTCTTCCAACAACACAAGAGAAGACTCTACACACGGACATCACCAGATGGCCAACTCTGAAATCAGACTGATTATATTCTTTGCAGCCAAGATGGAGAAGCTCTATACAGTCAGCAAAAACAAGACTGGGAGCTGACTATGGCTCAGATCATGAACTCCTTATTGCCAAATTCAGACTTAAATTGAAGAAAGTGGGGGAAACCACTAGACCATTCAGCTTTGACCTAAATCAAATCCCTTATCATTATACAGTGGAAGTGAGAAATAGATATAAGGGACTAGATCTGATAGACAGAGTGCCTGATGAACTAAAGACATAGGTTCGTGACACTGTACAGAAGACAGGGAGCAAAACCATCCCCAACAAAAAGAAATGCAAAAAAAGAAAAATGGCTGTCTGAAGAGGCCTTACAAACAACTGTGAAAAGAAGAGAAGCAAAAAGCAAAGGAGAAAAGGAAAGATTTGAATGCAGAGTTCCAAAGAATAGCAAGGAGAGATAAGAAAGCCTTCCTCAGTGATCAATGAAAAGAAATAGAGGAAAACAATAGAATGGGAAAGACTAGAGATCTCTTCAAAAAAATTGGAGATACCAAGGGAACATTTCATGCAAAGAAGGGCTCAAAAAAGTACAGAAATGGTACAGACCAGACAGAAGCAAAAGATATTAAGAAGAGGTAGCAAGAATACACACAAGAACTGTACAAAAAAGATCTTCACGACCAAGATAATCACAATTGTGTGATCACTCACCTAGAGCCAGACACCCAGGAATGTGAAGGCAAGTGGGCCTTAGGAAGCATCACTATTAACAAAGCTAGTCGAGGTGATGGAATTCCAGTTGAGCTATTTCAAAGCCTGAAAGATGATGCTGTGAAAGTGCTGCACTCAATATGCCAGCAAATTTGGAAAACTCAGCAGTGGCCACAGGACTGGAAAAGGTCAGTTTTCATTCCAGTCCCAAAGAAAGGCAATGCCAAAGAATGCTCAAACTACTACACAATTGCACTCATCTCACATGCTAGTAAAATAATGCTCAAAATTCTCCAAGCCAGGCTTCAGCAATATGTGAACTGTGAAATTCCAGATGTTCAAGCTGGTTTTAGAAAAGGCAGAGAAACCAGAGATCAAATTGCCAACATCCACTGGATCATCAAAAAAGCAAGAGAGTTCCAGAAAAACATCTACTGCTTTATTGACTATGCCAGAGCCTTTGACTGTATGGATCACAATAAACTGTGGAAAATTCTGAAAGA
>NW_011494870.1:96447-98185 GCF_000754665.1 Bison bison bison | reverse complement strand
AGATGGGAATCCTAGACCAACTGACCTGCCCTTTGAGAAACCTGTATGCAGGTCAGGAAGCAACAGTTAGAACTGGACATGGAACAACAGACTGATTCCAAACAGGAAAAGGAGTACATCAAGGCTGTATATTGTCACCCGGCTTATTTAACTTATATGCAGAGTGTATCGTGAGAAATGTGCGGCTAGAAGAAGCACAAGCTGGAATCAAGATTCCTGAGAGAAATATCAATAAGCACAGATATACAGATGACACCCTCCTTATGGCAGAAAGCAAAGAGGAACTAAAGAGCCTCTTGATGAAGGTGAAAGAGGAGAGTGAAAAAGTTGGCTTTAAGCTCAACATTCAGAAAACTAAGATCATGGCATCCGGTCCCATCACTTCATGGGAAATAGATGGGGAAACAATGGAAACAGTGGCTGACTTTGTTTTTCTGGGCTCCAAAATCACTGCAGATGGTGAGTACAGCCATGAAATTAAAAGGAAAGTTATGACCAACCTAGACAGCATATTAATAAGCAGAGACATTACTTTGTCAACAAAGGTCCGTCTAGTCAAGGCTATGGTTTTTCCAGTGGTCATGTATGGATGTGAGAGTTGGACTGTAAAGAAAGCTGAGCACAATAGAATTGATGCTTTTGAACTGTGGTGTTGGAGAAGACTCTTGAGAGTCTCTTGGACTGCAAGGAGATCCAACCAGTCCATCCTAAAGGAGATCAGTCCTAGGTGTTCATTCTAAGGACTGGTATTTAAGCTGACAGTCCAATACTTTGGCCCCTGATGCGAAGAGATGACTGATTTGTTAAGACCCTGATGCTGGGAAAGAGTGAAGGCAGGAGGAAAAGGGGATGACAGAGGATGAGATGGTTGGATGACATCACCAACTCAATGGACATGAGTCTGTGTATGCTCTGGGAGTTGGTGATGGACAGGGAGGCCTGGTGTGCTGCAGTTTTGGGGTCACAAAAGGTTAGACATTACTGAGCAACTGAACTGAATGGAGAAACAGACATAGAAAATAGACTCATGAACATAGGGAGAGGGGAGAAGGTGAGATGTATGGGAAGAGTAACATGGATCTTACATTACCATATGTAAAATAGAGAGCCAATGGGAATCTGTTGTTTTGCTCAGGAAACTCAAACAGGAGCTCTGTACCAACCTAGAGGGATGGGATGTGAAGGGAATTGGGAGGGAAGTTCAAAAGGGAGGGGATATATGCATACCTATGGCTGATTCATGTTGAGATTTGACAGAAAACAACAAAATTCTGTAACGTAATTATCCATCAATTATAAAATAAATAAATTTTTTTAAAAAATGAAAAAAAATCTTTTTACAAAAACAGAAAAGAAAAAAAAGATCAACATTCAATGCATTCTAGTTTATATACATGAGCTACTATCTCTTTTCTGACCAAGGTATGTTTACATAACTTGTACATACAAAATGACTTATGTCCCCAAACAATAATTTTTAACCAACAAAAGATACATCAATAAGGATTTAAAAGTTACCTCCATGGGCTTTAGCTGAGCATTTAGATTGAAACAAGGAACTTCCTGGAACCACTCCCACGATAAATTTCGCTCAACCATCACCTCAAGATTTAATGGCAACAGTAGATCCAGTACTTCCTGGTATGCATCATTAATATATTGAGTCCTATGAGTAGAAATAAAATTGTTTTTAATAAATTTCATACAGTATCAGAAAAAATTAATCATTTTATATATA
>NW_011494870.1:95224-96347 GCF_000754665.1 Bison bison bison | reverse complement strand
TTATATATAAATAATAGAAATAAATAATTTTGTGTGTGTGCAGAGGAAAATAGAATCAAATAGTCTTTCCATGAAAAATGAGAGACGTTCCACCTCCCTAGAAACCTAGGTGACTTTTCTCTGAGCTGAAGTTCTCTGTGTTAAAGAAAAATAAAACTTTTAAATAGGATTTTTATAATATATTAAAAAGTGCCAAAAATATACATGTTGGACAATAAACTCTTAAAATGAGAATGTTCTCTACATAAAACATAAAATGCATTATACAAGACCTTAATATGAAAACATTTAAATTCACAGATTTACACATATCAGAAGATTACTACATATCCCTTTACTTTATAAGAAACTAGTCTGCAAATATGAAATTTCTATTTTTGCAGATCAAATACAGTTGAATATGTATAATTTTATATTAAGGTGTACCATATTTGCCTTTCCAAGTCCGTGTAAGGGTAGGACTGAGCCTCAGGAATTATGAAAAGACTAGTTGGTTACCAAACACCTTTCAACTAACATGAGACCAAAGCAGCCTCCCAATATACCTTCAAATGACAACCTCAAAGTGGTCCTCCTAAATAATACATCTACACTTTAATTGGTATCAATCATGTGGCACTGGAATGGCAGCTGCGTGGCGCTGGAGTGGTGGTGAGGAAATACCCCACATCCAAGGTCAGAGAAACCCCAGTAAGACTGTAGGCACTGGAGTGGCAGCTGTGTGGCACTGGAGTGGCCGTGAAGAGATACCCCACGCCCAAGGGCAAAGGAGAAGCCCCAGAAAAACAGTAGGAGAGGCGAATTCATGTTTATTTTTTTTTAATTTTATTTTATTTTTAAACTTTACATAATTGTATTAGTTTTGCCAAATATCAAAATGAATCCGCCACAGGTATACATGTGTTCTCCATCCTGAACCCTCCTCCCTCCTCCCTCCCCATACCATCCCTCTGGGTCGTCCCAGTGCTCTAGCCCCAAGCATCCAGTATCATGCATCGAACCTGGACTGGCATCTCGTTTCATACATGATATTTTACATGTTTCAATGCCATTCTCCCAAATCTTCCCACCCTCTCCCTCTCCCACAGAGTCCATAAGACTGTTCTATACATCAGTGTCTCTT
>NW_011494870.1:55295-95016 GCF_000754665.1 Bison bison bison | reverse complement strand
CTGGTTTCCTCAGTGTGTATGCCCAGCAGTGGGATTGCTGGATCATAAGGCAGTTCTATTTCCAGTTTTTTAAGGAATCTCCACACTGTTCTCCATAGTGGCTGGAAACCCCATTCCCACCAGAGACGCTCAGAGGGCTCAAACAAACCTCGTGCACACCAGGACCCAGGGTCCCCACAGAAACTGAGTCAGGACTGTGTTTGACTGTCTCCTGTGGAGACGGTCAGCAGTGGACTGCCACAGGGATTGGAGCTCTGGGTTCAGCAGACTGGGGTACTAAGCTCTCTTAGAGGAGGTCACCACTGACCCCACCATAAAGCTGCCAGAACTTGCACAGGACTGGGAAATAGACTCTTGGAGGGCACAAACAGAACCTTGTGTGCACCAGGACTCAGAAGAAATGAGCAGTGACCCCCAAGACTCTGACCCAGACTTTCCCAGAGTGTCCAGGAGTCTCCAGCAGAGGTGTGGGTCGGTGGTGGCCTCCTTCAGGGTTGCGGGCAGTGAGTATAGCAGTATATGCACAGGATCATCCAAAGGAGGTGCCCATTATCTTCATTACCTCCACCATAGTTTGGGCCCAGGTAAACAGCAAAGAGGGAATACAGTTCCACCCATCAACAGAAAATTGGATTAAAGATTTACTGAGCATGGCCCTGCTCATCAGAACAAGACCCAGTTTCCCCCCTCAGTCAGTCTCTCCCATCAGGAAGCTTCCATAAAGCCTCTTAATCTTCTTCATCAGAGGGCAGACAGACTGAAAACCACAGTCACAGAAAACTAACCAATCTGATCACATGGACCACAGCTGGTCTAACTGAATGAAACTATGAGCCATGCTGTGTAGGGCCACCCAAAACGGACAAACATGATGGAGAGTTCTGACAAAACGTGGTCCACTGGAGAAGGGAATGGCAAACCACTTCAGTACTCTTGCCTTAAGAACCTCATGAACAGTATGAAAAGGCAAGAAGATAGCACACTGAAAAATGAACTCCCCAGGTCGGTAGGTGCCCAATATGCTACTGGAGATCAGTGGAGAAGTAACTCCAGAAAGAATGAAGAAATGGAGCTAAAGCAAAAACAACACACAGTTGTGGATGTGATGGGTGACAGAAGAAAAGTCCGATGTTATAAAGAGTAATACTGTATAGGAACCTGGAACGTTAGGTCCATGAATCTTGCAAGGCATACCGGAAGTGGTCAAACAGGAGACAGCAAGAGTGACCATTGATATTTTAGTAATCAGCCAACTAAAATGGACTGGAATGGGTGAATTTAATTCAGATGACCATTATATCTACTACTGTGGGCAAGAATCCCTTAGAAGAAATGGAGTAGTATCATAGTAAACAAGAGAGTCCAAAATGTAGTACTTGGATGAAATATCAAAAATCACAGAATAATCTCTGTTCTTTTCCAAGGTAAACCATTCAATACCACGGTAATCCAAGTCTATGCCCGACCAATAATGCTAAAGAAGCTGAAACTGAATGGTTTTATGAAGACCTACAAGCCCTTCTAGAACTAACACCCCCAAAAGATGTCCTTTTCATTATAGAGGACTGGAACACAAAAGTAGGAAGTCAAGAAACACTTGGAGTAACAGGCAAATTTGGCCTTGGAGTACAGAATGAAGCAGGGCAAAGGCTAACAGAGTTTTGCCAAGAGAACACACTGGTCATAGCAAACACCCTCTTCCAACAACACAAGAGAAGACTCTACACATGGACATCACCAGATGGCCAACTCTGAAATCAGACTGATTATATTCTTTGCAGCCAAGATGGAGAAGCTCTATACAGGCAGCAAAAACAAGACCAGGAGCTGACTATGGCTCAGATCATGAACTCCTTATTGCCAAATTCAGACTTAAATTGAAGAAAGTGGGGAAAACCACTAGACCATTCAGCTTTGACCTAAATCAAATCCCTTATCATTATACAGTAGAAGTGACAAATAGATTCAAGGGATTAGACCTGATAGAGTGCCTGAAGAACTATGGACGGAGGTTCGTGACATTGTACAGGAGACAGGGATCAAGACCATCCCCATGGAAAAGAAATGCAAAAAGTCAAAACAGCTGTCTGAAGAGGCCTTACAAATAGCTGCAAAAGGAAGAGAAACAAAAGGCAAAGGAGAAAAGGAAAGATACACGCATTTGAATGCAGAGTTCCAAAGAATAGCAAAGAGAGATAAGAAAGCCTTCCTCAGTGATCAGTGCAAAGAAATAGAGGAAAACAACAGAATGGGAAAGACTAGAGATCTCTTCAAGAAAACTAGAGATACCAAGGGAACATTTCATGCAAAGATGGGCTCAATGAAGGACAGAAATGGTATGGACCTAACAGAAGCAGAAGATATTAAGAAAAGGTAGCAAGAATATACAGAAGAACTACACAAAGAAGATCTTCATGACCCAGAGAATCATGATGGTATGATCACTCACCTAGAGCTAGACATCCTGGAATGTGAAGTCAAGGGGGCCTTAGGAAGCATCACTATTAACAAAGCTAGTGGAGGTGATGGAATTCCAGTTGAGCTATTTCAAATCCTAAAAGATGATGCTGTGAAAGTGCTGCATTCAATATGCCAACAAATATGGAAAACTCAGCTGTGGCCACAGGACTGGAAAAGGTCAGTTTTCATTCCAATCCCAAAGAAAGGCAATGCCAAAGAATGCTCAAAGTACTGCACAACTACACTCATTTCACACGCTAGTAAAGTAATGCTCAATTTTCTCCAAGTCAGGCTTCAACAGTATGTGAACCATGAACTTCCAGATGTTCAAGCTGGTTTTAGAAAAGGCAGAGGAACCAGAGATCAAATTGCCAACATCTGCTGGATTATCAAAAAAGCAAGAGAGTTCCAGAAAACAATCTATTTCTGCTTTATTGACTATGCCAAAGCCTTTGACTGTGTGAATCACCACAAACTGTGTGGAAAATTATTAAAGAAATGGGAATACCAGACCACCTGACCTGCCTCTTGAGAAATCTGTATTTCTCAAGGTCAGGTCAGAAAGCAACACTTAGAACTGGACATGGAAAAACACACTGGTGCCAAATAGGAAAAGGAGTACATCAAGGCTGTATATTGTCACCCGGCTTATTTAACTTATATACAGAGTACATCATGAGAAATGCTGGGCTGGAGGAAGCACAAGCTGGAATCAAGATTGCCTGGAGAAATATCAATAACCTCAGATATGCAGATGACACCACCCTTATGGCAGTAAGTGAAGAAGAACTAAAGAGCCTCTTGATGAAAGTGAAAGAGCAGAGTGAAAAAGTTGGCTTAAAGCTCAACATTCAGAAAACGAAGATCATGGCATCTGGTCCCATCACTTCATGGCAAATAGACGGGGAAACAGTGAAAACAGTGGCTGACTTTATTTTTCTGGGCTCCAAAATCACTGCAGATGGTGATTGCAGCCATAAAATTAAAAGACGCTTACTCCTTGGAGGAAAGTTATGACCAACCTAGACAGCATATTAAAAAGCAGAGACATTACTTTGCCAACAAAGGTCCGTCTAGTCAAGGCTATGGTTTTTCCAGTGGTCATGTATGGATGTGAGAGTTGGACTATAAAGAAGAGCGCAGAAGAACTGATGCTTTTGAACTGTGGTGTTGGAGAAGACTCTTGAGAGTCCCTTGTATTGCAAGGAGATCCAACCAGTCTATCCTAAAGGAGTTCAGTCCTGGGTGTTCATTGGAAGGACTGATGGTGAAGCTGAAAGTTCAATACTTTGGCCACCTGATGCGAAGAGCTGACTCATTTGAAAAGACCCTGATTCTGGGAAATACTGAGGGCAGGAGGAGAAGGGGATGACAGAGGATGAGATGGTTGGATCGCATCACTGACTCAATGGACATGGGTTTGGGTGGACCCTGGGAGTTGATGGACAGGGAGGCCTGGTGTGCTGCGGTTCATGGGGTAGCAAAGAGTCAGACATGACTGAGCGACTGAACTGAACTGAACCTTTCCTGTGTAATACCACAAGTATCCTGAGTTTTACTACCACTTTATATATTTATTATTTTAAACTTTTTATTTTGTATTGGTGTACAGCTGATTAACAATGTTGTGACAGTTTCAGGTGAACAGAGAAGGAACCCAGCCATACATACACATGTATCCATTCTTCCATCCAGGCTGCCACCCAACACTGAGCGGAGTTACATGTGCTGTACAGTAGATCCTTGCTAGTTATCCATTTCAAACTTAACAGAGCATACGTGTCAATCCCAAACTCCCCAGCTATCCCTTTCCCCATCCCTCTCCCCAGCAACCGTAAATTCATTCTCTAAGTCTGTGAGTTTCTTGCTATTTTGTAAATAAGTCCATTTGTATTTTTTATTTTTAGATTCCACATTTAAGGGATGTCATGTGATATTTCTCCTTATTTGTCTGACTTTCTTCACTCAGTATGACAATCTCTAGGTCCATCCACGTTGCTGCAAATGGCATTATTACTTTTTAATGACTGTTCTACCACTCTTTAATATATATTTAATTGGTCACTGTCTGTAGTTTCAAATAGAATGATTCATGAGGGTAGGGACTATATCTTATTCTTTGATGTACTGTCAGTACCTGTCTCAGATGATAACAATATGACATGTACTCTTTAATTATTTGCTAAATTCAAGAAAGTAAATCAATATATCAATTTATAAACAACATATGAGAGTATCTATCTCCCTGCACCCAGATTGAGAATTACTGATTATTAAGATCTGTCAAATTTAATAGGCAAACTATACTATTTCACTGTATTAATTTTCATTCCCTTGATTACTAATGAAGTTGAACATTTCTATTAGCTAGGTACCAGAAGGAAATGGCAACCCACTCCAGTATTCTTGCCTGGAGAAACCCAGGGACAGAGGAGCCTGGTGGGCTGCCATCTATGGGGTCGCACAGAGTCGGACACGATTGAAGTGACTTAGCAGCAGCAGCAGTAGCAGCAGCTATTATTGTTCCTGAAAAGAATAATTTAGTCTTGTTCTTTACTAATTTTTTTTTGTCTTACTGTCTTAAAATAACTAATGATTTTCATTGATTATTAAAGATGTTGCTAATTATCCTATATGCTAGCATTTGGTTTTGGTAATTAATATTCAGAAACTTATATTTTGAACAGTCAAAGCCAACTGATATTCTTCCCTTATCATTTTCCTTCTGTTTTCAGTGCTTAATTTATCAAGTTTTTCTCTACCATATAACTGGTACTTATGTTGTTATTTGTCCTTAGTTTTTTAAGATCATTCTTGAGATAATTCATTAACATATGATTCACTCCATTTTAGTTTTTTTATTACTGGCATTATGCTCTGGGGACGTTTTAAATAGCAAAATTACCAAGGAAAATACCCTAAATGCAAAAACAACAACAACAACAAAAAAAAACCCTCATGTCTACAGCAGAAGAGCTTACATAAGATGGCAGGGTATTCTTCTTTAACACCTCAGCTGGGAACACAGGCCTTGGGAGACTCAAACGTCTTGCAGCTAGCTCTGTGCATGCCCAAAAATGACTGTGGAAGTGACATGAATATTGATTTTGGGGTTACACGTAAGTTTCAACAAGCAGAAACACTCACAAATGTGGAATGTATGAATAATGAGCTTGACTGTTATATATGAATAATGGTGATACACACTCACGCACCCACACAGTCAGCTGGTGAGTTTTATACTATTTCACTATCTTAATTATTGTAGTGTTATAATATATTTTAGTAGTATTTAGTGAAATTTAATATTTTAGTAGTACTTCTAAGATTGTTATAATTCTTCCATATGCTATCTCAATTCTTTCTTTCAAAAAATCTTTGCAACATCCTGCCCCCTATTTATATTTCCAGAAAAACTTTACAATAATTCTGAAAGACTTTAAAAGAATTGCTGTTGTGATTTTTTATTGAGTGCATTAAATATACAAAATTAATTTATAAGAAACTGACACCTTTATAATACCAGGTATAGGAAAATATTCTATGATTATTTAAGATTTCTTACTGGCCCTTAAATTCTACATCTTTCCTTACAGAAGTATTATATATATATTTTTTAATTTTATATTACAATTAACATCTTTGCAGTAAAGTTATTTCAGGGAAAATGGTTTACTCTATAAACAAGTAATTCTATTTCGAGGAATTCATCTGAAGGAAACATATTACCCTAAAGAAATGAGCAGAAAATCATGTAAGTATTGATAAAGAAATCAATCAGCATTATAATGCTATTTAAAACAATAAAAATGAATCAACTTAAGTTTTTAACAACAGGAAAATAGATTTTTTAAAAAATTATAGTTTAAAATATTTAGAAAAAATAATGCACTCAAAATGGGGCTTCCCATGTGGCTCAGTGGTAAAGAACCTACGTGCCAAAGCAGCAGACTCAGGAGATGTGGGCTCAGTCCCTGGGTTGGGAAGATCCCCTGGAGGAGGAAATGGTAACCCACACCAGTTTTCTTGCCTGAAAAATTTCATGGACAGAGGAGCTTGGCGGGCTACAGTCCACAGGGTCGCAAAGAGCCAGATACAACTGGAGTAACTTAGTATGCACACACAATCTATTCACCTCTTGTAAAAACTGCTCACTATGATACTTCATGTTCCTAGCACAGTGCCTGGGATATATTACATGCTTAATAAATACCCAAATATTCCACTGATGGAAATTTATCCTTCCATTTAAGATAAAATAACATCAACTAGATTTACCCTCCTGCCTGAAAGAATTCCTCTCTCTCCCCCTGCAACAAAGACACACATACAAAATATATTAACAAATGATTTTCAAGACAAAGGACATCAGGCAATGGGCAGTGATTACTGAGGAACAAGAAAGAAAACGAGATGAATCCCATGACTACCCCAACTTTAATTGTTTTGAGATAATTTAAAGGTCCTGAAAAAGCAAGGGGGTGGATAAGCCAAGAAATAACCAAAATAAGTACATGATTTAAGAAAACAGCTGAGAATCCAGGGAAACCAAGGCAGGTAGAGATCATATGGTAAAATGACATAGAGGACAGGGCTACAGAGAAGAACCCCAAAATTTCAGCACTAAATGCATATACAAGAAAAGAAACATTCAAATCAGTCATCTGAATCACCACCTAGAGAAAATTAGAACAAGAGGAAAATTAAAATCAAAGGAAGCAGAAGGAATAAAAAATATCAAAGCAGGTATCAATGAAAGAGAAGACAGATGAGAGAAATCCAAAAGCTGGTGCTTTAAAAGCAATAAAACTGAATGTTCAAGAATGGATAACCAGGGAATGGCCGACGGAGAATAGAAAGATTGGAAGATCACCTCCTCTTAGTGGCACACCAAACTTACAAATATTTACAGAGCAGCTCTCAATGAGAATGACCTGAAGACTAGCAGAAAATCTCTTTAAAACTAAAGATATAAAAAGGATCAAGACAGGCAGAAGGAAGGTAGACACAGTGCAGTAAAGAACCATACCCCCAGGTAGGCCACAAACGGAAGGATCATTATAACTGCAGAAGTTGTCCCCAAGGAACTAGGGGTACAATCCTCATCAGGCTGCCCAATCTAAAGTCCCCAGAATGAGACTTTGAAGACCAGTGGGGCATACTTTTGGGAGAGTCAGAGAGCAGTTGCAAACAGACTCAACTCTTAAAGGGCACAAACTCTCACGTGATCTAAGATCAAGGGAAGAAGCAGTAATTTATTTACTTATGTATTTTTATTCTATTTTTTTTTACTTTCCAATATTGTATTGGTTTTGCCATACATCAACATGAATCCGCCATGGGTGTACACGTGTTCCCAATCCTGAACCCCCCCTCCCACCTCCCTCCCCATACCATCCCTCTTTAAAAGGAGCCTGGGTAAGATCAACTTGCTATTAGCGAGCCTCCCAGAGAAGCAGGAATCTTCTGGGACTCACACTGGGGACAGAGACACTGACAGAAGCCATTTTGGGGCCCTTATTCAAACACAAGGACAATGCTCTAGGAAGCACCATTTTGGAATCTTCTCTCTAGCTCATAACACTGGGACCTGGCCTAACTCACCAGTTAGTAGGTACCAGTGCTGGGACATCCCACATCAAGCAGCTGGCTGAATGTGGGCACAGCTCCACCTACTCACAGCAGGCCAACTCCTATAGGATCCCCTGAGCTCCTAGCTGGCCCAGGAACCAGCTCTGCCACCAGTGGCCCAACACCAGCTCTGGAACCCTTGAGCTCTTCAACCATCCAAATAACTGACCTTGACCCTCCCAACTCTGCAACACCCCAAACACCGCAGCCAGCTTTGTCAGGAACTAGCCCTGCTCAGCAATTCCACTCCTGAGTATTTAAAATGTGAACAATCTAAATGTTCATCAGTAGGTAAATGGATAGAGATGTGTGTGTGTGTGTGTGTGTGTGTGTGTGTACACACACATGCACACAACGAAATATTACTCAACCATTATAAAAAGAATGAAATCTTGTCATTTGTGACAACATGGTGTCCAAGAGGATATTAAATCAGACAGAGAAAGATAAATACCGCATGATTTTACTTATATATAAAGAACAAAAGAACAAAATAACAAAAAAGAGTCACTGATATAGAGAACAAACAAGTGGTTGCTAAAGAGGAGAGATGGGGGAGGAAAGAAATAAGTGGAGATTAGGAGGTACAAACTTTCAGTTACAAAATAAATGAGTCATGGGTATAGTGTGGAGAATATAGTCAATAATTATGTAATATCTTTGTATGGTCACAGATGTTAGCTAGAGATGTAACATGGCTATCTTTTTGAAATGTACAGAAATGCTGAATCACTATGTTGTGTAACAGAAACTAACATAGTTCTATAGGTCAGTTATACTTCAAAACAAACTCATAAAAAAAGGAGTTAAGATCTGTGGTTACCAGAAGCAAGGGTTAGGAGGAGGGCAATCTGGATAAAGGTAGTCAGAAGGCACAAACTACCAGTTGTAAGATACATAAGTATTACAGATATAATGTACAACATGATAAATTAACACTGTTGTATGCTATATAGGGAAATTGTTAAGAGAGTAAATCCTAAGCACTCTCATCACAAGAAAAAATATTTTCTATTCCTTTAATTTTGTCTCTATATAAGATGATGGATATTTACTAAACTTATGTTGTAATCATTTCATCATGTATGTAAGTCAAATCATTATGTTGTATACCTTAAACTTATATAATGCTAGATATCAATAAAACTGGAAGGGAAACAATAATGGATACCATTTATCCCACAGGAAAAAAAAAAAAAGAGCAGTAAAACTGATAAACCTCTAGCCAGAATAATTAATAAAAAAGTATAAATTATAAAGATCAAGAATAAGGGAGATAGTATCAATATAGGTATTAATGAATAAAATAATATTATTAACTTTATGTCATAAAACTCTACAATGTAGATGAAAGACATGTTTCTTAAAAATATTAACGATCATTCATAAAATAATTCATATAGCACCAAGCTTACTAAAGAAATGGAAATTGTAGTTACAAATCTTCCACAAGCAAATCCCAGCCTCAGTGGCTTCACTGGTGAATTCCACCAAATATTTAAGAAAGAATATAACTGTACTCAAATTATCACAAGTGTATACACAAACTTATCAAACTGTATACTTTTAAAAATACTCTATTATATACTAATTACATCTCAAATAAGGCTGTTTTTAAAATGTTCAATTGATGGAAAGTGGCAGGAGGGACACAGACATGCCAGGAGCCAAAGAGAAGCAGCAAAAATAAAAGGAAAACAATAAATAGAATGAGATTAAAGAAAAAGTACACAAAGAAAAGAGCAAGTGAGAGGTTTAAATAGAAATGAATCCCAGTTGTAAAAGGAACAGGGTATTAAATCTAGAATGTGTGATTAGAAATAGCACAGTAAAAGTTTTGGAACTATCTGGATATTCACTTAATTCCGCTATTTACTAATCCTATGCAGAGTGAATATATAAGATTGTACTCTACTCTGTGTGGATATGTATGTGTGTGTGTGTGTGTTTAATTAGCATATCAGAACCACAGCACAAAGCTGATAGAGTACTTTGGGCATGCTGTATTTCCAGAGAGAATGAATATATTAGAAATTCTCCTATTTCTTCTATAACCTCCTAATTTATGAAGAACTGACAATAAATACAAATATACTTCCTCAGATAACAAATTTTACAGCATGTCTAATTATCTAATATTTTCCTAGGTATTTATTTATTTAATCACTAAATTTTTTTTTATTGGAATATAATTGATTTACAACATTTACTTTCTGGTATACAACAATGTGAATCAGCCATAAGTAGACATATACCCCCATCTCTCTTGAGTCTCCCTCTTCCTCCCATTTCACCCCTCTAGGTCATTATAGAGCACCGAGCTGAGCTTCCTGTGTTTTCTAGGTTTTTAAAAACTACAAGACAATAATTGATTTTATCAAGAAATACTTGAGGAAGGGGAAAAAAACCCACAAAATTAAGTATAGTTATAATAAAATTAAATTCAATTCTAAAAAGAAAACTCAAGATACCAAAGCCTTTAAAAGAAAAAAAATTAGAAAAAGACTGCATTCTACATAAATATACTGGTGAAAAGCTTACCTGTATAGTCGCATTTCACTTAGCTTTATCGTTATCAAATCAATAATGGGTGGGGGGTTGGTTGGACTCTTTGTTATTACATGGAATGTATTTTTCATTGTAATTAGTCCAAAATCAGCAACAAAAATATTTTCAGAAACTGGAGACTGTGGGATAACCACAACAGGGGCTTTGATGTGAACATCCAATGCCATTCTAGAACTCCTCTGTGCCAGTTCTTTTACACCAGTAGCAGCCATTCCTGCTGCCTGAACAGTTGCCTCCGCTAAGGCTTGTTTACCTGCTTGAAAATTATCTATAAAAGCCTATAAAGAAAACAGAATTATATTCTTAAGGCTACCATTAATGAAAGAAATTATTAAATGTATCACTATTTATGATTTTACCTCCGTAAGAAAAACTTTCTCTTGGTACAACTAAGCAACATTTATTCAAAGTCTGTCTACATTAAACCTTAATCTTCTGCAATAGAAGTTGGGAAACAAAAAGATACAGATACAGAAACACAGTAAAACAATAAAAACCTAGTCCTTGGAACAAAGCAGCGTGGGGATACTGCAATGTTTCACTGGTATCTATTTCTCTTTTAATCTCACTTTCCTAAGGGCTAAACAATTGTATTGTATTTCCCTATAAAACCTCAATGCACACAGAGCTTATTTACATTTGTACGGTAAAACAGTAATAAAAATGTTTGTCAAGAAAAACTGCATGATAACCTCAGTTAAAAAGATCACAGAGACAACAAGATTATTTATTTAGAATCAAAAGCTGACTCATTTGAAAAGACCCTGATACTGGGAAAGATTGAGGGCAGGAGGAGAAGGGGATGACAGAGGATGAGATGGCTGGATGGCATCACCAACTCGATGGGCATTGGTTTTGGTGGATTCTGGGAGTTGGTGATGGACAGGGAGGCCTGGCGTGCTGCGGTTCACAGGGTTGCAAAGAGTCGGACATGACTGACTGACTGAACTAACTGATTATCTAGTTTATACCACAATTTAGTTAAAGGAATGAATAGTGAAGTCAGAGACAGGCATGACAGTTACAGGAAAAAATATCAGCTGCCAGCAAAAGAAAAACAAACTATGAAAGGCAGAAATAGAGTTTATATACCTTAGGGAAATGTCATAGGGATTAAATCTAAATCCCACAAAGCCCCAAATATTCATAGACTACAATAGGAAATGTAATTTTCCTAATGATTATCTGAAACCAAACTGGACTTCAATTGTATATTTAGCACTTTTAGTAAGAGCTGAAAGGTAAAATACTTAGACAAATTATACATAAAAGAAAGAATTAAATATACATAACATATATAAAATGTACATATATTTAATGTACATACATATTTCAATTAACTAGAACATTCCCATGTGAAAAATGATAGTATATAAATGATACTATACATTTCAGTCAGGATAAACGGTACCCGGAATATTTTTAAAAAGCAGGGGGAAATAATCAAGCAAGGAATTCCTTATCTATGCTTGAGAAACAGCAAACACTTTCCAACTAGTAGGCAAAAATAAACAAAAAAATCAATTAACATACTTACCAATATAGAATACAGAAATTTTTTGACAAGAACTACTTCAATGCAACCAACAGTTAAATTAACTTGCATATCAACTACATTCATATCTGTGTATGCAGAACCAGCAGTTGCACCCATATAAGAAACCATTTTGAAGCTGAAAACTTCTTTTCCGGTAATATAAACAGCCTTAAAGAGAGAAAATTTCAATCGTCAAAATCCACTTTGGATAGAATGTCTTCAGGGCAAAAATAAAAACAAAACATACACACATATTTGGAAAATCTTCAAAACAGTCAAGCCAAGTATAAATAAGACAACAATTCTAACATCCTTACTAGAATCTACACAAGATTATTCAAAACAGAAGTGGCAGTTCCCTTTTGGGATGAAATCAATTTGGTAGGTTTGGCAAAAGATTTTTTTAGTGGGAAAAACAGAAAAAAAAAAAAAATCAGACTACACCTTTTCATTTAGTGAGTATACTTTTGTACTGAGAACTGCCATATAAATGTATTTTTCATTCACTGTCAAAACTGATAACCTATTTTCTTGATCTGAGGTATGTGAATAGATTTTCCAGATCCTTCAAAGGAGTCTTCTCCTATCACAAAACTTCTGTTCCGTATTAGTTTGTTGAGTCATCTCAACTGCCAAATAAGAATTACCTATAGCAGTATGACGTCTCAAGCTCCGCAATAAATTAAAAATGGTTGGAGATATTAGCAGATGTGGAACGACAAATATTTTGAAAGACAAACAGAGTACTCACTAACTTAATTTTTAACTACGTTATAGTTTTCCTGACCCTTCTAAATGCTAGAAGCAGGGCAGAGGGCTGAAGAACCATAAGTAAACAAATTCCAACCATGAAACAAAAAAAACCTTAGGAATCAGAGATAGTTGACTGAAGGCTGAGGTGTAAAATGAGACTCTACTTAAGTCTATAGGTATTCTGCTTCTGCCTAAGCTACAGAATGCTGAAGAGAGGTCATTGCAAACCTTAAGAATGAGAAAAACAAAAACAGACAACCTATAAAATTTTTAACTTTTCTTAAAGAAAGAAAGAGAAGTCACTCAGTTGTGTTCAACTCTTTGTGACCCCAGGGACTGTAGCCCACCAGGCTCCTCCATCCATGGAATCTCCCAGGCAAGAATACTGGAGTGGGTTGCCATTTCCTTCTCCAGGGGATCTTCCAAACCTAGGGCCTGAACCTGGGTCTCCCGCATTGTAAGCAGACACTTTACCCTCTGAGCCACCAGGGAAGCCTCTTAACTTTTCTTAAAACCATTAGAAATCTGAGGCTACAAGCCAACCAAGTGGCCTGAAATCTAAAGAAAAAATAAGGTACCTTCAAGAAAGACAGAATCTTAAGCACCAGCTCACCTAGGATAAGGGGCAGGAGAAAAGAGATGCCATATACCATAACATTAGGTAAGAAGAACTGAGATAAAATGGTAAAGGTTGACTATGAACAAATAATGGGAGACACAGAATCCCTGGGAGTCACAGACACAGAGGAGCTCACACTCAGTCAGTTGTAAGCATTTCATTGTGCACTTTATGTTGGGAATTCCTAAGTGACTAGGGTCACAGTGGAATACCAAAGATTTCCTTGCTACAATCCTCAAAGAAAGGAGAAGCCTCCACCCTGGAAAAGGCCCAAAGTACCAGCAGGAAAACGATGGGAAAGGCACTAACCTTGTTGCCCTCAGCTCTCCATTAACGTGATTTAACTCCCCATGCTAAAACATTAGCAGAAAAAGGCGGCACACTCACTTTCAGACATAAATACTGTTCATTACCATCTCTGTTACCCTATACATGATGTCTGACAGTCAATCATTAGCTACAAAACACCCCAAAAAGAAAGAAAAAAAAATGAATGACAAAGCAATCAACAGAAAGACTTGCCTATAACATAGATGTTGAAACATTCAGCCAATGGATTTTTAATTATTATCATTAATAAGGCAGGTGCTTTGAATGGAAAATGTGGAAAATATGAATGAACAGACTAAAGAATGTGAGCCAAGAAATGGAAGAAAAAAAAAAAAAAAAGGTAAACATTAAAGATTTAAAAACAGGGTAGCAGATGAAGAATACTTTCAGTGGGTTTATCACTATATTCAATGGAGCCAAGGACACAATGAGTGAACTTAAAAACAGGTCAACAGAAATTATACAAATGAAACATAATAAGAAAAGAATGGGAAAAGAACAGAGGATCTAAAGGTCATGAGATGATCTCTAACAAGAATCTAAAAGTAATTTTTGGAACCCAAGAGGAAGAATAGGGACGAGATGGAGGAGGAAAGGGAGGTGAGGGAAGAAGGAGATGGAGGTAGGAAGAACTACCTGAAAAGACATAAAAAATATATAGAGAGAGATCCAAAAAGCACAGAAAACTTCAAACAGGACAAATATGAAAATATACTTACATCTATATAGACACACTATACACAAATCCAGAAAGGCAGTCAGATAAAGACAAGAAATTATGTACACCTAGCAAGAGTATCTGGAGAAGACAATGGCACCCCTCTCCACAACTCTTGCCTGGAAAATCCCATGGATGGAGGAGCCTGGTAGGCTGCAGTCCATGGGGTCGCTAAGAGTCAGACATGACTGAGCGACTTCACTTTCACTTTTCACTTTCATGCATTGGAGAAGGAAATGGCAAGCCACTGCAGTGTTCTTGCCTGGAGAATCCCAGGGACGGGGGAGCCTGGTGGGCTGCCGTCTATGGGGTCACACAGTCAGACATGACTGAAGTGACTTAGCAGCAGCAGCCACAGCAAAAATATCACTCAGATAATGAAGGTGAAATAAAAGTGCTTTTTCCCCTAGTTCTGATCCCTCCTTCCTGCCAAAAGATGAGATAAATCATAACTAGCAGAGATGCATTATAAGAAATCATTAACTTCTTCAGGTGGAAATAAAAATAACAGAACTTTGAAGCTACATGAAAAAATTAATTCCAGAAATGGTTAGAATAAAGGTAAGATAGTATATGTCTTGTAAAAAATTAATTTCTCTAAAAGAAAACTAAACCTAAATCAGTACATATACACTGAGAACTTTCAGCATACACAAAAGTAAAACATATTATAATAACACTGTGAAAGGCAACAAAAGTAGGAACTGATAGTAGAGTGTTGCTAGGATATACTACATAAGCAGTAAAATATTATCAGAAGGTAGACAATAATATCCCTAATACTATTAAATTAATCAATGAAAACCAGAATAACTTCCATAAGTCACATGAGTGACTTATGACTACCTCCCTTGAGTCCAACAGAAGAGAAGAAATTTTCATAAAACAGTGTTTAGTGCAGAGATTGTGGCCTAGGAGACAACAGGCATAGATAAAGGGTAAATAAAAAGATCATACTAAAAGATGGGTATTTTAAGTAAAAACCTGTATTGTGAAACATAAGGTCCCCTCATTCTTCATCCAACTGGCTCCCTGAACTTACACTGTCAGGCCTATACTTATAATACTTTTCTAAAAGGAAAATGACTGGCCTGAGAGAAAAAGAAAACAAACAAACAAAAACTCTATAGACACTCAAGTTTTGAGGCTATAAAATCACTGCATTACTGCCTACAATCTGCCATTATGTTCACCTGTCCAAAGTCCTGCCTACACAAAGCTTCCAATCAGCTCTGAATATTTAGGCAAAATTACCAAGTCCTTCTAAGAGAAAGAAAGTGAAACTGTCAACAGGCTCAGCAGCAGCAGTTTGACTGAACATTCACACTAGGCCAGAAAATATAGAATAACATGCTTAAAATCATCTAGAAAAGAAAATGCAAGCTAAAGAATCAAAATCCAGTCAGAGTACTTTGCAAATATAAATGTAATGCAACATATAAACGTTCATGGAGTATCATTCTTACAACTATGAGCCCTGACTAAGAAATCTACTGGGGCATAAACTTATGATAGCCAAAATTTTGAAGATGTCAGCATATAAACTGGTGAAGACTCCCATTTAATAAAGAAGAAATTTTTTTGAATATTCTGAATCAGAGTATTACCATTTTGCAACCCTTAATGAAATGATGGTTTTTAACATTACAAAGATAGCAAGAAACTGTGCATCCTTTGAAGATACTCAACACAATCTATGAAGTATTCTTGTCTTCCCCAATCCCTGCAAAACAAACAAAACAAAACAATCTCCCTGAATCTCACTGAATGAAATTTAACTTATCAATTTTATTTTCTTGGGCTCCAAAATCAATGCAGATGGTGACTGCCGCCATGAAATGAAAAGATGCTTGCTCCTTGGAAGAAAAGCAATGACCAACCTAGACAGAGTGTTAAAAAGTAGAGACATCACTCTGCTGACAAAGGTCTGTACAGTCAAAGCCATGGTTTTTCCAGTGGTCACGTACGGATGTGAGAATTGGACCATAAACAAGGCTGAGCACAGAAGAATTAATGCTCTTGAACTGTGCTGGAGAAGATTACTGAGAGTCCCTTGGACAGGAAGGAGATCAAACCAGTCAATCCTAAAGGAAATCAAGCCTGGAGAAGATTATTGAGAGTCCCTTGGACAGCAAGGAGATCAAACAAGTCAATCCTAAAGGAAATCAAGCCTGAATATTTATTGGAAGGACTGATGCTCCAATACTCTGGCCACTTGAAGCCAAGAGCCAACTCATTGGAAAAGATACCGATGCTGGGACTGAAGGTGGAGGGGAAGGGATGACAGAGGATGAGATGCTTGAATAGTATCATCAACTAACGGGACACAAGTATGAGCAAACTCCAGGCAGGGAAGCCTGGCATGCTACAGTCCATGGGGTCACACAGAATTGAACATGACTTAGCAACTGAACAGTAACTGTACACGGTAAGAAAAGGATATCTATTAAATAAATGATGCTAGGAAAAAAGAAGCCAATGTCCAAAAAGTGAAAACGGATTCCAGCCTCAATCATATTAAAACAAAATCAGTTTCAAGTAGGATGAAAGATGTAAGTGAAAGGCAAAATCATATAACTTTTAGAAGGTGACGTAGGGGAATACCTTTATGAATTCAGAGAACTGATTGATTTAGAAAACGTAACACTCTCAAACCAACAAAGAAGGATAAAATTCAACTTCATTAAAATTAACAACTTTTGTTTCTCAAAAGACATCATAACCAAACTGGGAGTAACTATTCTAAACAAAAATAAACTAAGCAAGGAATAATACAGAACATATTAAATGATTTCTTACAAATCAATGAGGAAAAAAATTAACATTCCTTCACCCAAAATTGGTAAATCAAATCAGGGATCAGCAAACTATCAACAGTAGGATTAGGTAAGAATGATTTTTGTATCTGTAAGTAGTTAAAAATAATCTAAATAACAGTAATATTTTGTGACACATGCAAGTTATATGAAATTTTCATTTTACTATCCATAAAATAAAATGTTATTGGAACACAGTCAAATCATTCATTTACACATTATCTATGGCTACTTTTACATTACAATAGCAGAGCTGAATAGTTTTAACAAAAACTGCATGGCCCACAAAGCCTAAAAGACTTACAATCTGGCTATTTACAGAAAAAGTTTGCTGGCACCTGGGTTTAACAGACATTTCATAGAAAAGCAAACATAAATAGTCTATAAATATATGAAAAATATGCAACTTCATTACTGGTAAGAAAAATACAAACTGAAAACACCATATTATATACTCCAGATCTTCAAAAAACTTAACACAACAATTTCGAGCACTGGGATGGAAATAAAATACCAGATCTCTCTTCCACTGCTCCTGGGAGTACATGACTCTCTGGAAATGCTTACATGAGACATGTCCAAGAATATACCAGGAGACATGTATAAGACTAGTTACAGAAGCAATGCTCATAAAACAAAAGAACAGAAACCAAATATCAATAGAACAATGAATAAATAATAATATACGCTGGAATCAAAGTTAACAAAAAAGGAAAGGAAAATGGGGGTAGAGTGAGAAACTTCATTTTGTAGCTTTTTTAAAATTGGATTTTTAACCTTAAATATGCATACAAATAAAATTATAGAGGGAAAAAAAGTACAGGTCTTTTGGATCACTGAAAAACTAAGACAGTTCCAGCAAAACATCTATTTCTGCTTTATTGACTATGCCAAAGCCTTTGACTGTGTGGATCACAATAAACTGTACAAAATTCTGAAAGAGATGGGAATACCAGACCACCTGACCTGCCTCTTGAGAAACCTATATGCAGGTCAGGAAGCAACAGTTAGAACTGGACTTGGAACAACAGACTGGTTCCAAATAGGAAAAGGAGTATGTCAAGGCTGTATACTGTCACCCTGCTTATTTAACTTACATGCAGAGTACATCATGAGAAACGCTGGGCTGGAGGAAACACAAGCTGGAATTTAGATTGCCCGGAGAAATATCAATAACCTCAGATATGCAGATGACACCACCTTTATGGCAGAAAGTGAAGAAGAACTAAAGAGCCTCTTGATGAAGGTGAAAGTGGAGAGTGAAAAAGTTGGCTTAAAGCTCAACATTCAGAAAACTAAGATCACTGCATCCGGTCCCATCACTTCATGGCAGATAGACGGGAAACAGTGGAAACAGTGTCAGACTTTATTTTTTTGGGCTCCAAAATCACTGCAGACGGTGACTGCAGCCATGAAATTAAAAGACGCTTACTCCTTGGAAGGAAAGTTATGATCAACCTAGATAGCATATTCAAAGCAGAGACATTACTTTGTCAACAAAGTTCCATCTAGTTAAGGCTATGGTTTTTTCCGTGGTCATATATGGATATGAGAGTTGGACTATAAAGAAAGCTGAGCACAAAAGAATTGATGCTCTTGAACTGTGGTGTTGGAGAAGACTCTTGAGAGTCCCTTGGACTGCAAGGAGATCCAACCAGTCCATCCTAAAGGAGATCAATCAGTTCTGGGTGTTCATTGGAAGGACTGATGTTTAAGCTGAAACTCCAATACTTTGGCCACATGATGCGAAGAGCTGACTCATTTGAAAAGACCCTGATGCTGGGAAAGATTGAGAGCAAGAGGAGAAGGGAACGACAGAGGATGAGATGGTTGGATTGCATCACTGACTCAATGGACATGGGTTTGGGAGGACTCCAGGAGTTGGTGATGGACAAGGAGGCCTGGTGTGCTGCGGTTCATGGGTTCGCAAAAAGTCAGACACAACTGAGCGACTGAACTGAATTGATGACTCATCTTAAAGGACAACTATATTTAATAATGTTAATTAATAGAAACAAGTTCATACCTTTTTGTATACAGCTGTTATATCAGAATCCAGGACAATTATATTCCTTAGCTTTGCATTTGTTTCAGTCACTGATGGCCTCATAATGATTTCACAATCAAGCCCTAAGGGGAAAAAAGAATCATTCAATTCCTTTTCCTTCATTTAGTAGTTCTGAATTCACTTTTTATCAAATCCTGTTACCTTCTATCTTAATTTTGGAAATGTTACGTTTCTGATCTTGAATAAAGATCTGTAAACATGATAATTCTGCTAAAATCTGCAAGGTAATAGTATCTTCATTCTTGGATGATTTTAAAGCTGCAAAAAGAAACTCATATTGTAAAACATAAGACAAAATTTTTAGTAGTTATCTTACTACACTTATAAAGTAACTGAAATCACAACAATAATGCAAATACTAGAGGAACATCTGATTTGCCAATTGAAAGCAAGCAATAATATGTTACCTACTAAGTTATGAATTCTAAAAAAAAATCAAATCCAATGAAACCAAAGTCAAACAAATGTAGACAGAGACAAAACAGAATAGTTCTAGATGAGAATAATATGTGAAACTAAGTCATAGCTGTAAAATCAGTCTTTGGCAATTTACTGATAACAAGGTGATACTTGTTATTATCCAACTTATAACTTTTGACTGCTTAAAAATAGCACTTGGTTTAAAAATATATACTCATATTATTATAATTTTGTTAGTTCTATGTTTCTAATCTAAAATAATTTTTTTTTGTTCAGTCATTCAGTCGTTTCTGACTCTTTGAGACCCCATGAACTGCAGCACGCCAGGTTTCCCTTTCCTTCATCATCTGCTGGAGTTTGTGCAAACTAATGTCCATTCAGTTGGTGATGCCATCCAATCACCTCATCCTCTGTCAACCCCTTCTCCTCCTTGCTTCAATCTTTCCCAGAATTAGGGTTTTAAATTAATGAAATCTAACTATATTAAATTTATAATTTTCAGATGGCACTAGTGGTCAAGAACCCGCCTGCCAATGCAGGAGATGGAAGAGGTGCAGATTTGATCCCTGGGTCAGGAAGATTCCCTGGAGAAGGGCATGGCAACCCACTCTATTATTCTTTCCTGGAGAATCCCATGGACAGAGTCAACTAAAATGAATGACTAGATAAATAAAAGCTACTTTCTTCAGCAATTATCACTTTACTAATATTTTTTAAAATTAACTTGGTACATAATGAATCTTTCCAGATATTAATCTAGGCAACAGAATTCTGAAGTCAATATCATAAGTTAATAATAAGCCAAGAACCAAAATTTATTGATCTACTTGGTAAAAATTTGAAGTTGAATTTTAAAGAAACATACGTATTTTTTTAACAACCTCCTCTTTGTCTTCAGTCTCCACAACATGCACTGGGGCTGGTTTTTCCTCCAAATATGGAAGGATATTATTAAAATAATTTATTGTATTCAAAAGTGCTTCAGTATGTAAATGAATATCCAAAGAGGAAAAATTCACCTAAGGAACAAAACTGATTTTAGTAACACAACAAATATTTGTTTGCCAGTTCTATGTTCTTTGTGGTATAAAGGATACAATTTATAATAGTCAATTTTTATCCTCAAGGATCTTACAGTTCCAGTTAAAATTTTTATAATACATTTGCTTAGAAATACAGTATCTAACTGAAAAATAAATTATTATTCACTTATACCTTTATCAGTTGCACAACACTGTTATAAGCATTCTTCAATATTGTTGCGGGTAAATTATTTTCAGCCTACACAAAGTGAGAAATACAAATCTGTTAGATTATCACAGGAACACAACTGCACATACAATTACACAATGGTCCTACTACACATTTATATAATTTTTTGAGCTATTTACATACATATAATTAAACAACTGCTTCACCAGAACAAAAGAAACTTGGTAAGTTTAGAGCAAGTATTCAATAAATGCTACACACTATCTTATTACCAAGAGTAGAAATCTAGATAAAGAAGATATGGTGAAGAGTGAAGTGAAGTTGCTCAGTCGTGTCTGACTCTTTGCGACCCCATGGATGGTAGCCTACCAGGCTCCTCCCTCCATGGGATTCTCCAGGCAAGAGTACTGGAGTGGGGTGCCATTTCCTTCTCCAGGGGATCTTCCCAACCCAGGGATGGAACCCGGGTCTCCTGAATTCCAGGCAGATGCTTTAACCTCTGAGCTGCACCAGGGAAGCCCATATAATGAAATATTCGTCATAAAAAAAAAGAACGAATGTGAGTCAGTTCTAGTGAGGTGGATGAACCTAGAGCCTGTTATACAGAGTGAAGTCAGAAAGAAAAAAAACAAATATCATATATTAATGCATATATATGGAATCTAGAAAAATGATACTGATGAATCTATCTTCAGGGAAGGAATGGACATGCAGATATAGAGAATGGACTTGCAGACAGTCGGGGAAGGAAAGAGTGGGACAAATGGAGAAAGTAGCACAGACATATATACACTACCCTGTGCAAAACAGACAGCTGGTGTGAAGCTGCTATATAACACACGGAGCCCAGCCAGGCATTCTGTGAGGACTGAGACGGGTGGGATGGTGGGAGGGGACGCAGGCTCAAGAGGGAGGTGATAAATGTATAATTATGGCTGGTTTGTGGTGTTGTATGACAGAAACCATTACAACATTGTAAAGCAATTTTCTTCCAACTAAAAAGTAAATTTAAAAAAAGAAAAAAATTCCCACCAAAAAAAAGAGTGGAAATTTAGATATTATCACACGTAGAGGACAATCATTTAATCATCCGCAACTCTGTAAGGTCCTTCCCAAATCTTCCTGAATGTTAAAATTCTGACAGAATGATCCATCAGGTATCAAATATTCTGTGCTATATTTAGATCTGAAACATTTTTATATTGATAAAAGTTGTTTAATTCATAAACAATACAAACACTAAAAACTGCAACAATAGTAGTAAAAAATGGTCTTTAAAGTTATATAATGCTTACTGAACATTATTCTTACTATAAAGTACTATAATTATTAAAATAATGTGGCACTTATATAAAAACAGGTCAGTGAAAACAAAGGCGAAATCATATGTAGATGACAGTACCCATAAACATTTAATAAATGATGACTTGGTTATCACAAGTCAACAGAAAAGGAATGGAGCCACTGACAGCAGGAAAATTAGGTAACTTCAGACTATCGTGGGAAATCAAGTGAAAGCTTCATCTTTTATAGTATACCACAACAAATTCCATCAAGATTAAAAAGTCTGTAGATTCCCTGATGGGGATAAACAGTCAAACTGCAGGTCATATCTACTTAGAAAGTGGGCTGCTTATTGTCCTGATACATTAAGTGTTTTAAACCACAAGTTATCTAATAGAGGATGACAAAATAAAACATCTTAAAGTTTTAGGAGTTACAGTGATCACATCGGGATGGAGATTAAACTGAGTATTTCTGAACTTATAAAACTTGATTTAAATATCTCAACAGTATCCTCACCACGCTTGCATGCAAGGTAAGTTGCTTCAGTCGCGTCCGACTCTGTGCCATCCCATGGACGGTAGCCCGCCAGGCTCCTCTGTCCACGGGATTCTCCAGGCAAGAACACTGGAGGGGGTTGCCACGCCCTCCTCCAGGCCATCTTCCTGACTCAGGGATCAAACCAACATCTCTTAAGTCTCCTGCACTGGCAGGCAGGTTCTTTACCACTAGCACCACTTGCTTACCATAGCAAGTATGTAAATCAAACTACTTACCTTCACATATTCCAGTGTTAAGAGATCTTCCATTGTGTTATCCAGTGTTGTAATCAAATAAACTGGTTTCTTGTTTTCATCTAAAAATAATTTCTCAAATTATTCTTTCATAGAAAAACTAATAGGAAATAAATGCAGGAAATATTAACAATTATAGAATTGGAAAAGAAGTATTTCCTGTAGTAGTTCTGAACTCTGATCTCTGTATTACTCAAATCAGGTGGTCTTTCTTCCTTTATTTTAAAATCTACAAATGTAATTCCATCTTATGATTCCCTTTTCTTATGCCACACTACAAAAGATTATCTTACTTTTCTAAACTTAGATAGGAAGTTAAGTAAGAAAAAGTAGCAATCAGATAGAGAAAACAATGTTTATGAGGAACAATGAAAGGACATGAAGCGATTCTGGTCCTGAATCACAGAAATAGTCAGAATCTCTAAAAACGACTGTATACAAAAAACATCAGATAGTTGATGAGAAATAAGCTGTTATGTGTATTAGTTTAGATTAAAATAAACTTGAGTACCATATTATCAGTCTTTACAAATTATATTGTAGCTTCTGCTTAAAATCTAAGAAAATAATCAAGGAAACTGCTGAAGAAGAGTATTTTGTGTCAAGTCTTTATAACCATCATTAGCAAATTACTTATGCCTTTGAAATCAATAACAAGATACTGGAAGATAGGACTACAAACCAGTCATACTACTCATGAGGGAAAAAATACAGTGTATTTCCACAGAACCCTCCAGATTTAAGTTCATTACTATTTAAGCTAGCCTTCTACTGCAGATGCTAATCACATTTCAATCCTTAAAAAAGTCCCCACTTTTTCACACATTCATTCATTCACTGAACAACTATTTACTGATTATTTACTTTGTGTAAGAAATATTGTATTCGCTTCTTCCTACTCTTTCTAAGAAAACATAAGCAAATGTATTACACAAATAGGGGAACTGTTAGTTGTATATCCTGTATTATGTATGCAAGGGTTATCTTACCCTTTGCTCTTAGGGAAACAAACAATTATAAAAAACAAATATTAACAACTTCTGTAATACTTCTGGATTACTGCAAAGCACTATCAAGTTGGCTCATTTTTCAACTGTCAGAGCAAACTTTCTTGATGTAAAAAGCATAATAAGGCAGAATTCTGTTTCTTGCATGTATGATAATTTTTTCAGGAAGAGATAATCATAACACAATTCACCAGATACAAGTTCTGAAGGGCCACAGAATAAGTGTAGTGTATGGAACTAAAAATGTGTAAATCATTTCCAATAACTAAGTTTTCAGGCCACAATACTTAATCTGCTTCCCAACATACAGAGATCACATTTAATCCAGGGCTCACAGAAAAGGGGAAGTTTTGTTATAACAGTTAACAGACATTTTTTGTCTGAGAATGAGTTCCCAGAGAAGATGACACTTTCAAATCCTTGATATGTATATAAGCATATTCTTCACCTTTCTTATTCCCACAGAGAGTTCAGCTTAAGTTTTTAACTCCCTTATTTTAGTATCAGTTCACCACAGGGTGGTAGTGGGGTGGGGGAGGGGGGACTCCTAAATGAGTTCGAAAGATTTCACAGGATAGCTTCCATTTAGAGGGAGAGGGTGGGAAGATTTGGGAGAATGGCATTGAAACATGTATAATATCATGTATGAAACAAGTCGCCAGTCTAGGTTCGACGCACAATACTGGATGCTTGGGGCTGGTGCACTGGGACGACCCAGAGGGAGGGAGGAGGGAGGAGGGTTCAGGATGGGGAACACATGTATACCTGTGGTGGATTCATTTCGATATTTGGCAGAACTAATACAATATTGTAAAGTTTAAAAATAAAATTTTAAAAAAATAAAATAAAAATTAAATAACTTATAAACATTAAAAAAAAGAAAACAACAATCAAAAGGGAATTTCCTGACAGTCCAGTGGTTAGGACTCAACACTTTCACTGCCAGGGTCCAGGTTTGATCCCTGGTCAGGGAACTAACATCCTAAAAGCCACAAGGCCATTCCCATCTCCCCCTCCAAAAAAAATTTTTTAACTTTAAAAATTAAAAAAGACCCAATTTCCAACATGAATAATAAAAAAAAAGACCCAAGTATATACTGTCTGCTTAAAAACCCACTTTAAATACAAAAGTACATATAGTTTCAAAGTAAACAGATGTTGAAAACCATATTATGCTAACACTAAAAGGAAGAAAGCAAGGATAGCTATGTTAATTTTCAGACAGAGCAGACTTCAAGGCAAGCAAAAGTTGTAAGGGATAAAGAAAGGCATTAAATAATGATAAAGCAGTCAATTTTCCATGAGAATACAACAATCCTTAAGGTGTACTTATTGAACAATAGAAAGGAAAAAATGATCATAATGCAAAGAGAAATAGATGAACCCACTACCTTATTAGAACCCTTCATACTCTTCTATCAGAAATGAAAAAAATATATATAAAATATATATATATATAAAATATATCAGTAAGGACATTTTCAGCTCGGTAACACCATCAACTAACTGGAGGTAATGGATGTCTAGAGACTACTTCATCCAACAAGAGCATAATATTCATTCTTCTTAAGCTCACGTGGAATATTTACCAAGATCAACCACATTCTGAGCCACAGAACACAGCTTAGCAACTTTTAAAAACAGAAATCATACAATGTCTGCCTTCAGACCACAGAAGAATGAAAACAGAAATCAGTAACAGAAAATTAGTTGGAAAATTCCAAAATATTTGGAAAATAAGTAACACATTTCTAAATAACACATGACTCAAAAAAGAAATCTTGAAGGAAGAGTTAAAAACACTTGAAATTAAATGAAATGTCCATGCTCTAATTCCCCCAAATCTGAGAATATGTTATCTCATATGGTAAATGTAACATTACAGAGGTGATTAAGGTCAAGATTAAGGGGAAATGACCTCTGATTATCCAGATGCACCCAATCTTAATTACCTTAGTTTTTAGAGTGGAAGAAAAGGTTAGCGAGACTACAACATAAGAAGGACCTAACACCTCATAATGGTTCTGGAATACAAAAAATTATTCGCAACGATTCAGAGAGGCCTGTAGGAGCTAAGCCCAATCTACACCTTATAAGCAGTAAGAAAATGGACTCAAATCAGATAAAACTGATGTCCTGCCAACACCTGAATGAAGAAGAAAACAGATCTTCCCCTACAGCCTCCAAAACAGAAGTCCTGTTGATAGCTTGACTTTTGCCTATTGAGACTTGTCAGACATCTCAGTTACACAAATTTAATAAATTTGTGGTAAACTGTTGTAATATCAATAGAAAACTATTTCAGTATTTTAGTATTCATTAAGTAGATTTAAATTTCACCATTTTTCTTAATGAAAAAAGTTGTCTTCATATCCCTCTAGCCTACTCCTTAGATCAAAGTATAATATGAAAGTTGAAGACTAACTCATAATATGTCTTTGATAATATCAAATGTACTGACTAAATGTCTAGAGAATTTATATCTAGAAGCTAATCAAATATTAAAATTAATTTTTTAATTAATCTCAGATATGCAGGTGACACCACCCTTATGGCAGAAAGTAAAGAACTAAAGAGCCTCTTAATGAAAATGAAAAGAGGAGAGTGAAAAAGTTGGCTTAAAGCTCAACATTCAGAAAACTAAGATCACAGCATCTGGTCCCATCACTTCATGGCAAACAGATGGGGAAACAGTGCAAACAGTGACAGACTTTATTTTTTGGGGCTCCAAAATCACTGCAGATGGTGATTGCAGCCATGAAATTAAAAGACGCTTACTCCTTGGAAGGAAAGTTATGACCAACCTAGATAGTATATTAAAAAGCAGAGACAACAAAAGTCTGTTACTTTGCCAACAAAGTCTGTCTAGTCAAAGCTATGGTTTTTCCAGGAGTCATGTATGGATGTGAGAGTTGGAAAGCTGAGCGCTGAAGAGCTGATGCTTTTGAAATGTGGTGTTGGAGAAGACTTTTGAGAATCCCTTCGACTGCTATGAGATCCAACCAGCCCATCCTAAAGAAAATCAGTCCTGAATACTCATTAGAAGGACTGATGTTGAAGCTGAAACTCCAATACTTTGGCCACCTGATGTGAAGAACTGACTCATTTGAAAAGACGCTGATGCTGGGAAAGACTAAAGGCAGGAGAAGGGGACGACAAAGGATAAGATGGTTGGATGGCATCACTGACTCAATGGACATGGATTTGAGTAAATTTCAAGAGTTGGCGATGGACAGGGAGGCCTGGCGTGCTGCAGTCCATGGGGTCGCAAGGAGTCGGACACAACTAAGCGACTGAACTGAACTAAATTATTTTTAAAAACAGAGATACTTACCAAAATAATCTGGACATTTTAAGCAGACCTCTTTCAAAAAGGCATTTGCTTTCAAATCAAATGTTCTAAGCTCAATATCTGTGCCCAATCCTAAGACATTAATTTCTACCACGGGTAGTTCACAGTCTCCAACAAGGTGACAGAACTGAATCAAAACCTAGAAAAGAAAGAAAAAAGAAACAACTATCTAACACACACACAAAAATATTTATGCAGATGGTGGCCATATATGGATATATGAGGTATACATATGATATAAATGATATAGATTTCAATTTAGGAGAGATCTTATACATATAAAATACATGCACTAGGCAAATTATCTTCAATAAATATATACTGAATAGTAATAATACATATAAACTCTTAATTATTTTTTTAAGTGAAAGAGGATTTATTTAAACTTTCCACAGACAGAATGTGGTCCCTCTCAGAAGGTGAGGGTGGCCAAATCTTTAATTATTAAGGAAATTAATCTTCAAAGGGGAAGAAGAATCACAAAGTAACATCTGGATTGAGCTTAAATAGGATTAAAACAATGTGTATTAGTAATAAGACTATATAAATAATCTGTGAATAGCAGAAATGACCAAAATTTAAATAAGCCATATTAATTTTACTACGGTACATATAAGGCATACCTCTGGCACTTCAAATCTTATTTTATACTCAATCATATTTTTAAAACAATCTGGTTTCTGAAGATTTTTCTGTTGAGGACTTTTAATTCTAGATGGTGACTGAAGAGGCTCTTCCAATGGACTACATGGTGCATCAAAAAACTCCTCATCTGAATCTAAATACCACAGAACATTTTTTAAGTCAATAATCTACAGGACTGATTTAATAATAAAATTTTAATAATTTATCTGAAATAAATATGAACACTACAACACTTCTTCAAAAAACTGAAATGTCAGTTTTCAAAAAACTGCAACATCAAAATAAAAAGAAAAGAATATAGAGATTATAGCTGCAAAAATAAATTCTTAATGACAAAATGTATCAAAAATTACAAAATGCAATCTTTAGAATAGGCATCTTTAAAATCAATAGTCTAAAAACTGCCAAAGAAAATTTTATAGCAAATGCCAAGGCCAATTACTACCTACATGATGAATACTCAAAGGAACATACTAATATGCTCACTCTATCTGGAGAGCAAAACAGAACTTAATTACAAACTCTGAAACAGTAAAAGCAGGGGGCAGGCCCTGCAGTTTAAACAGAGAAACTAAGATTAAGCACTATTTCACATATGGACAACTATTTAGCCATATATATGATAATAAATTTTTTAAACATACTTTAAAGGGTCCAAAATCCAGTCAAACTATTAAAAGAAGGTTTAAGAGAAACTAAAACCATCTAATATATCCCTAAAAATATAAAATTGAATTTAAGGATAGATGATCTCACAAAAACATTTCCTTCCCCTTCCCACCAAGCCTGATCACTACAGAGAAAGGTAAACATTCTCTAGAAAACTGAGGATCAACATGGCAATTTCTGTTATTTAACATTTAGCAATTTTTAAACTCTTAAAAATAGTAAAATATATTTATTTTTCTTTCCAGTGTGGCCAAAAAAACCTGTATTTCATAACAAAATATTTACAAGTCTTCATAGGTGAATGTATATATTAAGGCTTGATTATTTTCCTTTAATAAGTGAAAATAAAATGTGAAAAGTTAAAAAAAAAATTACTATAATGAAGATCTCCAAAAGCTAAGTAACAGGTTATAAATTAGACACAAACTTTCATGGGTTCTTTTAGATCACAATAGGATAGAGAAGATTAAAACTTACTAGTGGTCCTTGTTACTATGGGATTCAATTGTTTTTTGAAGCTTATTTTTAATTGAAGGAAAATTTCTTCACAATATTGTGTTGGCCTCTGGCACACATCAACATGAGTCAGCCATAGGTATACATGTGTCCTCTTGGTCTTTAACCTCCCTCCCACCCTTCCCACCCCTCTACATTGTTACACAGCCCCAGTTTGAGTTCCCTGCGTCATACGGCAAATTCCTTTTGGTTACCTATTTTACACATGGTAGTGCATATGCTTCCATGTTACTCTCTCCAGAAAATCCCACTGCAAAAGGAATTTAAGTGAAATTTTCTAGATAACATGCATATCTACTATTGCCTGAAATTGTTTATGTGGTCTCCAAATGAAAATTATTTTTATAATCTATTTATAACAAGGAAAATTTCCTAAAGTAGCTTCATTTTACCATCTTCAACACATGGAATTTCCAAAAGAGGAAATTTCTTCTGTGACATCTGTGATGTTCCCAAAGAAGTGGATCTTTGAACCTGGAAGAAAAGTTAATTCACTCTCAACTGGTACATAGACTTTTATTGTAAGTTCTAGGACGACTGTGACAACAAACACACACACACATAAATCTGAATTAACTGGAAAAATTCCAGTCTGAACTAGAAAATTTGTAAATGTAAATTTAAAGAAGTGCTTTTACAATTTAAGGCTAAATATAAATTTCACATCTGTTACAATCATTTCCTCGTATAGGAAGAAATCATAGATATATCTTAACATCTTACTAAATAAAGGAAGCCACCTCTATGGCATCCACAGGAAACAACCAAAGTCTCAAAATTTAAAGCCTCTGTGGTTAGGGAGCCTGTACTTTTATTTTTAATTTTTTAAAGATATTTTAGTAAATTACTTTTCTACTGTCCTGAGCCAAGTAGAGCATACAAAAAATATATAATTCATTTGAAAATGTTAATAATAAAAGATACCCCTGAATCTTCCATCCAGGCCAAAACCCAAAATAGTACCAGATACTTACCTAGAAGCATCTTATGTGCTACTTTCTTGATCACATTCCCTAAAACTGATTTATTTTATTTACTTGTTTTTAACCTTCTATGACTGATTTTATAAGTAAAATATTATTTAACCTGTTTCTTTCTAAACTCAGAAAGAGGCAATAATATTGCATACATTTTCCTGTGACACTGTTTCAACAAAATATTCTTTAAATTTTATCCATATTGATACTTTACTCATTCTTACTGCTATACATTGATGAATATAAACCACTGGTTATTTGTCCATTACAATGTTGGCAAATACTTGTGTGGTTTAGATTTTTGCTTTTACTCACATTACCAGTATAACCATCATTTAACACATGGGCTCAAATGCAAGATTTTCTATCGTGTATATATCAGAGTGGAATTTTATATATTCACTTTAATAAGTACTATCAATATGTTTTCACAAGTGTTTATAAGACATTATATGATGTCATCAGTAGATTAGTGTTTGTATGGCTCCACTTCCTCATTAACATTTAGCATTCTCAGACATAATCTTACTGGCATTTTCACCCTAGTTTTAATTAGAATTTCACAAATATAGTTACACATGGTTCATGGATTGTTTCTGCTTCTCAGAATCGTATTCATTTGGCGGAAACATTTTTACTGAAATATAATCTACTGCATATGAGTATGTAATTTAAGTATAAAAACTAAATTTCAAAAAGAAAACACACCCATGCACCCAAAATTCAGATCCAGGAACAGAACATTACCAGCAACTCAGAAGCTGCCCTCAGAGTCCTCAATCATCAGGCATACCACCACAAAAAGTAACAACTCTGCTGCCTCCAATTTCAATATTGAATGTTTTGAAGTTTTTTACACTACATTCATTAAAGAAGATTTTGTTTTATGAGGTGAATAATAAAACTGAACATCTTTCTTGTCTGTTTGCTCATTTCTTATTGGATTCCTGGTCTCCTTACATATTTTGGATAGTCTTTCTCTTGTGGCTCAGATGGTAAAGAGTCTGCCTGCAATGCAGGAGACCCAGGTTCAATCCCTGGGTTGGGAAGATCCCCTGCAGAAGGGAATGGCAACCCACTCCAGTATTCTTGCCTGGAGAATCCCATGGACAGAGGAACCTATGGAGCTACAGTCCATGGTGTTGCAAAGAGTTGGATTCGACTTAGCGACTAACAGCTTTTCTAAGTTGTATGGGTTGCCAATATTTTTCCCAGTTGGATGGACAGCCTTTTTTCATTATTAACAGTATCATTCAAAAGGCAGAAAATTTTAGTATCTAGGAATTTACTTTTTTTCTCCTATATTTGTACCTATTTATCCCAAGACACTTTTATCCACCACAAGAACTCAAAGATTTTCTCTGTTTTTGAAGGTTTTCAAACTTTACACCTTTGGGCATTTACATTAAGTCTCTGTTCCATTGCAGGTTAAATTCCATGTTTGGTATATGTTACAGGCTGATGTTCACTTTTTCCCCACATGGAAATCTAATTATTTTAAAACAATTGTTGAAAAGACTTACTTAGTTGCACTGGAAACTTTGTAAGAAATAAAATATATACATTAACCATATTGTTAATTTATTTCTGAATTCTATTCTACTTTAGTTATCTTTATGTCCATTCTTACGCTGAAACAACACTTTCCTGAATAAAGCAGCTATAAAATAAGCCTTGAAATCAAATATTAGAAACCCACCAACATTATTCTTATCCAAATTTTTTGGCCAACATATGTTCATGTATTTCCATATGTGTATTATAATAAACTTGCTAACTTCCAAAAGAAAAATCTGGTATTTAGATTGGGACTGTGAGAAATCTATAGGGTTTTGAGAGAACTGTCATTTTAAGAAGGTCAGTCCTCCAATTCTTAACTGTATCATTCCACTTATTTAGGTCATGATCAATTTTTTACAGAAATGTACAGAAATCTAAAATGTAGTTTTAGATTCACAGGTCTTATTATTCCTTTGCTACACTTTTCCTAATTATTTAATTTTTTAATGCTATTACAAAAGGAATATTTTTCTTAATTTGATTTTTAGAAACAACTTACTATTTACATTGATGATATAGACTGCAACCGTGACAAATTCGCTATTGCTAGTTGTATTTTTCTACATTCCTTAGGACTTTTTGCATAAATGATCATATCATCAGGAAACAGTTTTACTTTTCCCTTTCTATTCTGTCATTATTTCTCTTAAGTTACTGCAGAAGCTAGAATCTTCAGTATGAATTTGAATAGAAGTAGTGAGAAAAGCCATCATTCCTGCACTATCCGTGATATTACAGGGGAAGCGTTCAGTCTTTTTCAAAATAAACTTTATCTTAGTTTCCTAAATTGATGGGGCGCCCTTATATTCTCAGTTTGATATCATGAATGGTTGTTGGATCTTATCAATGCTTTTTCCTTGTCTACTGAAATAATCATACATTTTTTATCCTTTATTCAATAATTGAATAAGTGTACTTAACACTGATTGGTGAACTATTTTTGCTTTCATGGGATAAATGCTTTCCTGGGTGTTTTAAAGTATCATAGTATCTAATCTTTTTAAAATATCATACTATTTGACTATAATATTTGCTAAGTATTAATATTTTAAAATCTATGTTAATGAATATATAGATCTGTAATTTCCTCATAATTCCTCTATCTAGTTACAACAGCAGGGGAACAGATGCAAAGAAACAAAGTGTGGCCTATGCACAGAGGAAAATAGCAGACATAGTTCAAGCAGAAGCAAAGGCATCAGATTTACTGGGGAAAAAAAAAACGTTAAATAAATTGTCTAAAATGTTCTCAGAGAGCTAAAATGAGCCATTGAGAAAGAGATAAAGGAAACCAGGTGAATGTTACAACAAATGGAAAGTATCAATAAAGAGACAGAAATTATAAAAAGAAACCAAGCAAGTTCCAGACCTGAAAACTACAATAACTGAAAGAAAAAATACATTAGAGAATTTCAAAAGCAGAGTTGAGCTAGCAGTAAACATGTGCACACATCAGTCAAAATTATTAAAAAAAAAAAAAAAAGAAAAGAAACAAAGGATAAAGAAAAATGAACACAACCTAAGGGGCCTGTGAGATACCATAATGTAAGGTGATGTATGCATTATGAGAACACCAGCAAGAAAAAGACGAAGAGAGGGCACGAAAGCATATCTGAAAAAATAATTACCAAAAATGTGCCCAAATATGATGAAAAACTGGGACAGAGGAGCCTGGCAGGCTACAGTTCATGGAGCCGCAAAGAGTTGGACACAACTGGGCAACTGAGCAAAGCACTTACATAAACCTAAAAAATCTAAGTTTAATAACTGAAAGTAACATATATTCAAATACATCCACTCCAAAACATATTATCATCGAACAGCTGAAAGACAAAGTAAGAAACTTGCAAGCAATAAGAGAAGTGAGCTGCCTATGTTAAGACTCTCAGTAAACTATTAAAAGCTAATTTCTTACCAGAAACCATGAAGGTCAAAAGGTAATGGAAAGTCATATTTGACACCAAGGATTATGTGTCTGGCAAAACTATCCTTCAAAATGAGAGAGAAATTAAGATATTTCCAGACAAACAACAACAACATAAGGAGTGTATCATCACTATACTTGTCCAATAAGAAATCCTTGCCAGAGCCCTTTAGGTAGGGAAAAGAATACTAGATAGTAACTCAAAGCTATATAAAGAAGAAATCTCCAGTACATATAATTACATGAATAAATAAATAAGGAGATGTTGTATTCTTAGTTCAGAGTCACCTTTTTTATTTCCTGTACACTTAAAAGAAAACCATAAGAATAATTATAACGACACTACTGAATACACAATGTATAATATGGAAATTGTGACAATACCACAGGGAGTACAAAGCTGTACAAAAGTTTCTGGCTGCTTTGCAGTTAAACTGGTATTAACTCAAAACACAGTTTATAAATTCAGAATGTTAAAAGAAAAAATTTCCTAATCAGTAATGACTTTAATGCTTAATATTTTACTTATGTATTTGGTATCTGTACAGGTGTCTCTGACCTCATCTTTATCTCTGTATTCTTACTGAACTGCAAAATTCCTAAAGGATAAGACTTGTATCTGTTTAACTCAATTTGTACACTATAGGCAGAGCACAAGCATCAAATGAACATCTGGTATAGTTCAATAATGACAAACACAAGAGAAAATCAAATATAAGTCAACAAGAGACATTAGAAAAAAGCAGATGAAAATACAAAATCCCTTATTTTAGGATCATGCTATATATAACTTGTAAAATCTACTTCTTCAAGTTTATATATGAGATTATATTGGTTTTATTACTTAAAACAAGAGAATTTCAATGAGTCACAGGAATAAAATACAAAGTAAAAGTAACAAATATTTTGGACTCTTAGACTAAAAAAAAATGATCAGTGAGGACAAACAAGAAGTGAAGAGGAATGAAATAGATTTACATTTCACTACTCTGATTTTCTCTTCATGTTAAAAAAAATAAAAAAGGCAAAACATTACCTTTTAGTCTTATTTGGATCAACTGGAAATGGGTAGTGGACTAAAAAAGCATTAAAAAAGCTCATTAAAACAAAAGGCGCAAAAGAACAATAACCAAACCACACTTGTATGGTTACTTCTAATATGGAAGCATCAGGGGGTACTAAAAGCACAATTGCATCCTCCTCAGTTCAGGGAGACACGAAATGGCACGGAAAAAACATCTTATCCAATTAATCCAGAAACGTGTAAATCTCCATGACACTTTTGGAAAAGTTAACAGGGACATGAGTTTGAGCAAGCTTGGAAGTTGGTGATGCACAGGGAAGCCTGGCGTTCTGCAGTCCATGGGGTTGCAAAGAGTGAGACACAACTGAGTGACTGAACGGAACTGACCAGATTTAGTCCAGTATTTAGCATGGCCATTTCATGGCTGAAAATACATGGCGGTGGCGGTTCAGTTGCTAAGTTATGCCCAACTCTTTTGATCCTATGGACTACAGTCCACTGAGCTCTTCTGTCCATAGGATTTCCCAAGCAAGAATACTAGAGCAGGTTGTCATTTCTTTCTTCAACCAATGGCTTTAAATATCAATGGATGGAACCATCCAATCAAAAGGAACAAACTGACAAAATGGATGAAAAAAAATTGGATCCAACTACATGCTGTCTACTTTGTTGTTATTCAGTTACTCATTGTGTCTGTTTGTGACCCCATGGACATGGACTGCAGTATGCCAGGGTTCCATGTCCCTCACCATCTCCTGTCACCATGCTGTCTACTAGAGATTCCTTTTAGATCCAAATACACAAATAGAAAAGTGAAAGGACCGAAAGAAGGGACTCTATGAAAACAGTAATCACAACAGAGGACCATAAAGAAGGTTGAGTGCCAAAGAGTTGATGCTTTTGAACTATGGTACTGGAGAAGACTCTTGAGAGTCTCATGGACTACAAGGAGATCAAACCAGTCAATTTTAAAGGAAATCAACTTTGAACATTCACTGGAAGGACTGATGCTGAAACTGAAGTTTCAATACTTTGGCCACCTGATGCAAAGTGCCAATTCACTGGAAAAGTCCCTGATGCTGGGAAAGACTGAGGGCAAGAGAAGATGGGGCAACAGAGGATGAGAGAGATGGATGGCATCACTGACTCAATGGACATGAGTCTGAGCTAAGGCACAGGAACCAGAGGTCAAATTGCCAACATACGCTGGATCATAGAAAAGGCAAGGGAATTCCAAAAAAAAAACAGCTACTTCTGCTTTACTGACTACACTAAAACTGTCACATTTGTTTATACTCAAGACTAATGAGAACTGAGAAACAACATTTAACGCTGGTGGGACTAAACATTCGTAATCAAAAAGCAAATTTGGAAAAATTCATTAAAAAATAAAATTCACATATTTCACTCAACAATACCACTTCCAGAAATGTATCCAATGGATAAAAAAAATACTCAAATATATGTATAAGAAAGTTCAAAGCACTGATATTTTTTATAACTAAAAATATAACAATATAAAAGCCCATCAAAAGAGAATTACATTATACAAAGGATGGTACACTCACAAAATTTAACACTGTACCACCATTAAAAAAAAAAAAAGGCATATCTTTATATGCTGAACAGGTAAATATCTCCAAGGTAAATAACATATGTTAATAATGGTGAAAAAAGATTTAAAACAGGAAGTATAATTATCCCATTTATGTAAATTTTAAGAACATTATAATATAAACATATACATATGTATACACATAGATACATATTTGTACATGTGTGTATTAACAAAAGCTATAAACATTTTCAAAAAACTAGAGAAGCAGAAGTTAACCACCAAGGAAAGGGATTAAAGATCGGAAAAGTGAAGAAAGGTAGATACCATTTTACACTTTTGTTTACTATTTGCATCTTTAACTATTTTATCATTTTCTCTTTCAAAACGTAATTTTAAAAAGTCTATTACGGATGAACTGTTTCACTCCAAATTTCTGTGGTTACACATACTCTTTGTGAAATCTGTTTTTAAATTCTTCTTTCATTAATTTTGAAAATACATTACCTGAGATGATTTGACAGGCACATTTACTTCAGTTGCAGGTGAGGGTTTTGGAATGCTTTCAATCAGTTCCAAAATCCCTTGCAGTTTTTTATCTGAGATTCGTAAAGAAATTAATGGTAAGTTTCCATAAATCTTGAATCTGTTTCAAAAAGACAGAAATCACTATTTAAAAAATGACTATTCATCTTATATTATCTAAGAATAATCAAATGTGATATTAAGTACTAAAAATTATCTACATGGTCCACGGGACAAATGATTTCACAATCTAAGAATTCCCATCATTTTTCCAATCTCATCAGCTGAATTAACAACATTATATTTAAAAGGCTTATTTTCTATTGTTATTATGTTTACTGCTAAGTCACTTCAGTCGTGTCCAACTCTGTGCGACCCCATGGTCTGCCGCCTACCAGGCTCCTCCGTCCATGGGATTTTCCAGGCAAAAGTACTGGAGTGGGGTGCCATTGCCTTCTCCAATTACGTTTACTATCCTTCTATTATTTTGTCAATGCCAGTTGACAATTACTACTTGTAAGTGTTTATTACCAATAGGCATTAAGGAAAGCAGTTGATATGTAATACAATAAATAATTCTCACAATCTATGAGGCAGAAATGTATTTCTGCTCCCTGTTTCTTATAAGTTCCCATATATACATGGTTCCTAGCAGGAAATTAGGTTTGGCAAGTACAAATTACCTGTCCAAGAGATTATATATTTAAAACCAGGTTTAAAAGTCAGATCTGAATGAAAAATCACAATCATATAGAGAAATATGTAACAAAATTCAACACCCATTCATGATAAGAACTCTCAGTAAATTAGAATTAAGAAATATCTTGCAAAAACCTACAACCAACATCAGCCTTAACAGTGAGAAACTGAACGTTTTCCCAGCAAGACTGGGTACAAAACAAAGATGTCCCTCTCACCAGTCCTTTTCAACATCACACTAGAAGTCATGTCAATGCAGTAAGCCAAGAAAATAAAATTTAAAAGTATACAGATTGGTAAAGACATAAAACTGTCTTTGTCAACAGACAACATGATCATCCTTGTAAATTATCTATTAAAACATTCCTGAAACTAATAAGCTAATATAGTATAGTTGTACGATATAAGATTAATATAGAATAGTGAACTGCTTCCCTATATACCAAAGGACAAGTACAATATGAAATTAAAAATACAAGAACATTTATATTAGCATCCAAAGAAAGTAATACTTAGGCATAAATCTAACAAATACAAAATTCATAGGAGGAAAACTGTAAAATTCTGATAATAAACAACTAAATAAATGAAGAAATATTCCACATTCAAGGGTAGGAAAATTCAATACTGTCAAGATGTCAGTTAATCCCCAACTGAGCTATAGATTCAATGCAATCACAATCAATATCCCATGAAGTTATTTAATGGATATGGACAAATTGATTTTAAAATTTATATGGAGAGGCAAAAGACCCAGAACATATTAGTCAACATAATACTGAAGAAGAGCAATGTTGGAGGATTGACATTCCCTGATTCAAGACTTACTCTAAAGCTACAGTAAGCAAGACACTGTGCTACTGTCAAAACAATAGACAAACAGATCAATGGAACAGAATAGAGAGTGCAAAACAGACCTCCACAAATACAGTCTGAATCTCTGACAAAAGAGCAAAGACAAATAATGGAGCAAAGACATTCTCTTCAACAAATGGTACTGAATAAACGAATATTGAAATGCAAAAACATTAATTTATACATAGGCTTTATACCTTTCACAAAAGCCAACTGAAAGTGGACCACAGACCTAAATTTAAAACCCAGTACTATAAAGCTCCACAAAGACAAATCAAAGAAAACTTAGATGACCTTTTCAGATACTTTTTAGATATCACTTAATAGATACAATGCAAAGGCACAATTCATGAAAGAACTAATTGATAAACTGGATTTGGTTAAAATTAAAAAACTTATGGAACTTCCCTGACAATTCCTGGTTCTACTGCAGGGAGCAAGGGTTTGACCCCTGTTCAGGGAACTAAGATCCTATATGCCACAGCCAAAACGGAGAGTAATGAATTAAAGAAAAAAAAATTTAAAGCTTCTGCTCTACAAAAGACAATTCCAAGAAAATTATAAGACAAGCTACCAAGTGGGAGAAAATATTTGCAAAAGAAAGATCTCATAAAGGAACACTATCCAAAAAGTTCAATACTACTCAATAAGAAGGCAATCTAGTTGAAAAATGGGCCAAAGATCTTAACAGACACCTCATCAAAGAAGACACACAGACAGCAAATAAGCAAAGATGTTTCACATTATATACTATCAGAGAAATACAAATCAAAATAAGAATTACTGAGATACTACTACACACCTACCATAATACTGACAACACTAAATACTGACAACACTAAATAATGGCAAGGATGTGGAGCAGCAGGAACTCACAATCACTGCTGACAGCAATGCAAAAGGGTATAGCCACTTAGAAGACAGTCTGAAAGATTCTTATAAAACTGAAGATGCAGAGCACATCATGAGAAACGCTGGACTGCAAGAAACACAAGCTGGAATCAAGATTGCCGGGAGAAATATCAATAACCTCAGATATGCAGATGACACCACCCTTATGGCAGAAAGTGAAGGGGAACTAAAAAGCCTCCTGATGAAAGTGAAAGTGGAGAGTGAAAAAGTTGGCTTAAAGCTCAACATTCAGAAAACGAAGATCATGGCATCCGGTCCCATCACTTCATGGGAAATAGATGAGGAAACAGT
>NW_011494870.1:52431-55195 GCF_000754665.1 Bison bison bison | reverse complement strand
TGCAGATGGTGACTGCAGCCATGAAATTAAAAGATGCTTACTCCTTGGAAGGAAAGTTATGACCAACCTAGATAGCATATTCAAAAGCAGAGACATTACTTTGCCAACAAAGGTCCGTCTAGTCAAGGCTATGGTTTTTCCAGTGGTCATATATGGATGTGAGAGTTGGACTGTGAAGAAGGCTGAGCGCCGAAGAATTGATGCTTTTGAACTGTGGTGTTGGAGAAGACTCTTGAGAATCCCTTGAACTGCAAGGAGATCCAACCAGTCCATTCTGAAGGAGATCAGCCCTGGGATTTCTTTGGAAGGAATGATGCTAAAGCTGAAACTCCAGTACTTTGGCCACCTCATGTGAAGAGTTGACTCATTGGAAAAGACTCTGATGCTGGGAAGGATTGGGGGAAGGAGGAGAAGGGGACGACAGAGGATGAGATGGCTGGATGGCATCACTGACTCGATGGACATGAGTCTGAGTGAACTCTGGGAGTTGGTGTTGGACAGGGAGGCCTGGCGTGCTGAGATTCATGGGGTTGCAAAGAGTTGGACACGACTGAGCGACTGATCTGATCTGATACTCTTACCATATGATCCAGCAATTTTGCTCCTTGATATTTACCCCAGAGGAATTTAAAGTTCAGTTCAATTCAGTTTCACATCCATACATGACCACTAGAAAAACCATAGCCTTGACTAGACGGACCTTTGTTGGCAAAGTAATGTCTCTGCTTTTGAATATGCTATCTAGGTTGGTCATAACTTTTCTTCCAAGGAGTAAGCATCTTTTAATTTCATGGCTGCAGTCACCATCTGCAGTGATTTGGGAGCTTATGGGTATTTATCCATAAATTTATCCATAAATCCATGGATGTCTATAACAGCTCCTTGATATTTACCCAAAGGAATTTAAAGTTATGTCCCCATAAATCCTATGGGGATTTATCCATAAACTTATCCATAAATCCATGGATGTCTATAATAGCTTTGCCCATAAATTTATATGAATCAAGTTTATCCACAAAAATTTTATATTTCAGTTTTATAGCTAAACTTGGAAGCAACCAAGATCTCCTGCAGAAGGTAATGGATAAACACCCTGTGATACATCAGATAATGGACTATTATTCAGCATTAAAAAATTGAGCTATCAAGTTATGAAATGATAGGGAGGAACCTCAAATGCATATTACTAAGTGAAAGATGCCAACCTGAAAAGTCTTTCTCCTCTATAATTCCATCTATATGACATTCTGGAAAAGGCAAAACTATGGACACAGTAAAAGGATCAATGCTTGCTAGGGCTTGTGTGATAGAGGAGGGATAAAACAGAAGACTTTTTAAAGCAGTGAAAATGCTCTATAAGATAAAGTCTATATGATACCATAATGATGGATACATGTCACGCATTTGTCCAAACCCATTCAATGTACAACATCAAGAGTGAAATATAATGTAAACTACAGACTTTGCCAACAAAGGTTCATCTAGTCAAGGCTATGGTTTTTCCAGTGGTCATGTATGCATGTGAGAGTTGGACTGTGAAGAGAGCTGAGAGCCAAAGAATTGAGGCTTTTGAACTGTGGTGCTGGAGAAGACTCTTGAGAGTCCCTTGGACTGCAAGGAGATCCAACCAGTCATTTCTCAAGGAGATCAGTCCTGGGTGTTCATTGGAAGGACTGATGCTAAAGCTGAAACTCCAATACTTTGGCCATCTCACGCGAAGAGTTGACTCACTGGAAAAGACTATGATGCTGGGAGGGATTGGGGGCAGGAGGAGAAGGGGACGACAGAGGATGAGATGGCTTGATGGCATCACCGACTCGATGTATGCGGGTTTGGGTGAACTCTGGGAGTTGGTGATGGACAGGGAGGTCTGGCGTGCTGCGATTCATAGGGTCTCAAAGAGATGGCCACGACTGAGCGACTGAACTCATCTGAACAGACTTTGGGTAATTATGATGTGTCAATGTAAGTTTGATCTGTTAATGTAAATCTAACAAGTTTGCCACTTGGTGAGGGATGTTGTTAATGGGGAAGGCTATGCATGGATGGCTCAGTTGGTAAAGAATCTGCCTGCAATGCAGGAGACCCTGGTTTGATTTCTGGATCGGGAAGATCCACTGGAAAAGGGATAGGCCTTCCCACTCCAATAGTCCTAGGCTTCCCTGGTGGTTGAGCTGGTGAAGAATCCACCTGCAATGCAGGAGACGATGGTTTGATTCCCGAGTTGGATGATACCCTGGAGGAGGGAACAGCTACCCACTCCAGTATTCTGGCCAAGAGAATTCCATGGACTAGTCTATGGAGTCACAAAGAATCGGACACAACTGAGCATTTTTCATTTTCATGCATGAGTGGATGCAAGGGGTATAAGGACAATCTCTGGAGCTTCCTATCAACTTTTCTGTGACTCTGAAACTGCTGCAATATGAAGAAAATCTTTAAAAACAAAACCACTATGAGGTACCATTTCACGCCAGTCAGAATGGCTGCAATCCAAAAGTCTACAAGCAATAAATGCTGGAGAGGGTGTGGAGAAAAAGGAACCCTCTTACACTGTTGGTGGGAATGCAAACTAGTACAGCCACTATGGAGAACAGTGTGGAGATTCCTTAAAAAACTGGAAATAGAACTGCCTTATGATCCAGCAATCCTACTGCTGGGCATACACACCGAGGAAACGAGAATTGAAAGAGACACATGTACCCCAATGTTCATCGCAGCACTGTTTACAATAGCCAGGACATGGAAGCAACCTAGATGTCCA
>NW_011494870.1:52166-52331 GCF_000754665.1 Bison bison bison | reverse complement strand
AGTGAAAAAGTTGGCTTAAAGCTCAACATTCAGAAAACGAAGATCATGGCATCCGGTCCCATCACTTCATGGGAAATAGATGAGGAAACAGTGGAAAGTGTCAGACTATTTTTCTGGGCTCCAAACTCACTGCAGATGGTGACTGCAGCCATGAAATTAAAAGAC
>NW_011494870.1:39939-52066 GCF_000754665.1 Bison bison bison | reverse complement strand
GTGGTACATATACACAATGGAGTATTACTCAGCCATTAAAAAGAATACATTTGAATCAGTTCTAATGAGGTGGATGAAACTGGAGCCTATTATACAGAGTGAAGTAAGCCAGAAAGAAAAACACGAATACAGTATACTAACGCATATATATGGAATTTAGAAAGATGGTAACAATAGCCGTGTATACGAGACAGCAGAAGAGACACTGATGTATAGAGCAGTCTTTTGGACTCTGTGGGAGAGGGAGAGGGAGAGGGTGGGATGATTTGGGAGAATGGCATTGAAATACGTATAATATCATACATGGAACGAGTCGCCAGTCCAGGTTCGATGCACGATACTGGATGCTTGGGGCTGGTGCACTGGGATGACCCAGAGGGATGGTATGGGGAGGGAGGAAGGAGGAGGGTTCAGGATGGGGAACACATGTATACCTGTGGCGGATTCATTTTGATATTTGGCAAAACCAATACAATATTGTAAAGTTTAAAAATAAAATTAAAAAGAATATATTAAAAAGAGACTGATGTCAAAGACAGAATAAATTTTCATTCACAATTTTTATCCCTCATTTTTTAAAACGTACTTTTCAGTCAAACACAATGACTGCTAAAAATATATCTGAATTCCTTGAGAAAGTTATACCTTTCATTTATCTCTAATAGTGTAAGTATTTTTAACTAATCCAATACATCCTAATTTAATAGGTACACATTATGGATCCATCTCATTAATGAACCTAAACTTATTTTCAATTTCTTTTAGTAAGGCAGCTGAACAACGTGAAGATGACAGGTGCCAAAATACTACCCACCAAATAATAAGAGGATTTCCTTTCATTTGCCTTAAACTTTTTAAGTTCAAACTTCAAAGAAAGTTCCCTGATACTTGTAGAGTTCTAGGATTTAATGTAATGTCATATCCACTTTATACTGCCCACATTACAAAACTAAAATCAAATGCTTCTTAGATTTCATCTTTCTAAATCATTATAGTTTCTGCCTGTGATTATTTCAGGCACACATCTCTGGTCCTAACTTATAGCCATTTTAGTATCATAAGGATATGAGTACAAAGAGCTTTCCTGGAGGATTTTTCCTTTTGTTGGTTACGTAATGCACCGAACCACAGTTTGGCAAAATATGGCCATGGATTAATCCAGCATGTTGCTTATTTTTGTAAAAAAAGTATTCTGGAATACAACTATACATATTCATTCTGTGCTGTTTACAGCTGCTTTCATGCTAAAACACCAGAGCTGAGTACTTGTGACAGACAATACAACTTCAAGCTTAAAATATTTACTATCTGGCTCTTAAAAGAAACAGTCTGCTTAGTGTCACATTGAACTAATCTTTCACATACTCTTGATTCCATTATCTATATAAAGACATCTTAATCAGCTACTTTAATTTCTGCTATGCTATACATATTCCCTATATTGCTGCTGCTGCTGCCAAGTCACTTCAGTCATATCCGACTCTGTGGGACCTCAAACGGCAGCCCACCAGGATCCCCCATCCCTGGGATTCTCCAGACAAGAACACTGGAGTGGGGTGCCATTGCCTTCTCCTATTTCCTATACTACAGGACATAAATTCTCCCTCATCATATATTTATAGAGAAATCTAAAGCAAGGGACGTTAGCCATTTCTTCTGTCAGTAATATCATCTTTTTTGGTACCCTGTAACATCCTAGATTCTAGCACACTTAAGTAAAATGCTGGAAAAAAACTTTATTCATAACCATGTTTACAACAGGAAATCACATGCATCTTTGACTTCTCTCATGTACTGACTAACTTTAAAAGAAGTATCAGACAATAGTAAATAGGCAGGAGAACATCTAGAAAGGAACCCAAAGAATGTAAGCCTTGCATCTAAAATTAACCTACACCTAATGCTTGATTATACAAAATAGCAAAATGTATGGAATGGTCTTCTTTCCTTCTTTCTCAAACCAAATCCTGGTATTCTTCTACTTTAAGACTCTCAGAGTCCCAGTTTGATATTTTCAATTAAGGAAGTATAAGAGAATGAGAGTTAGTAAACTGTACAATGTTTCCTAGAGAATAGAATTATTATAATTTGAAAGGCAGGGAAAAAAAAAAAAAAGTACACAGGTTTCTTTTAAGTCTCTTCCCTTCACATGGCCACCATAGTAAAACAGTATGAAAAAGGTCCCTAACACAGCATATGCAAAAGAGACCAAGCTATCACTACTTCCTACTATCCCTCCCACCCATACTTCAGGCACAAAACCTTGACCACTACTATATGAGCATTCTCTTGTTGCCTCTCTGATAACAATTCCCCTTAGACTGTCTACTGTCTGGTAGCTGTTAGATGTGTCTTTCTTTACACTTTTAAGTAGATCTGTAGCTGAGGTTTGAATGTTTGCAAGGGAGAAAAATTACTGGTGGAAAGAAAAGGTGAAAGGGCTAACTAGCTATAGTCTAAAACTATTTAGAACTAAATCAGTTAAACAGCCCAGCCTAACTCAATAGATAAAATCAACTATTACTATGATTTTTCATTCTAACTCCACCTTTTATTTCCTACAGGATTTAAAAGACAAATGCATGAAAATAACTATAAATCTATGATAATGGGTATAAAATATACAGTAAGGATATAATTTCTGACATCAATGACAAAATGGAGGGGGTTGAGCAGTAAATAGTAGTTTTTGTATGCAATTAAATTAAGCTGATGTCAATTTTAAAAAGATTGTCAACTTTACAATGTTACAGGTAATCTCCATGAAAATAACTAATAAAAAATTACCTATAGAAGATGTGTATCTGGAAAAGAGAAGGGCATCAAAACATGTCAAAACAAGAAAATCAACTAAACAAAACAAAGGCCAAAAATGAGGGAAAAAAGGGACAAAAAAGCTATAAGACACACAGAAAGTAACAAAATGACTTAACAAAATTAAACTGTTTATCAGTATTTATTTCAAACATAATGGCTTAAACTTCACAAAGATATAAACTGACAGAATGGATTTTTTAAAAAACAGATCAAACTATATGCTTTCTGCAAGAGACTTACTTTAGATCTAAGGACACAAACAGCTTGAAAGTGAAAGATATTCCATGCCAATAATACCCAGAAGAAAGCAGAAATGGCTATAATAAGATCACTCAAACCAGACTGGTAGGTCAAAACCTATAATTACACAAAAGATACTGTACAATAAAAGGTAACTTCATCAAGAAGATATAATAACTAGAAATGTATACACACCAAATATCAGAGCTCAAAACTACATGAAATATTGATAGAACTGAGGAAAAAATTCACTCTACAGTTAACATGAGACTTCAAAACCTACTCCACTTTCAATAACTGACAGAAGAGCCAGAGGAAAGATCAGTAAAGAAATAGAGGATGAAAACAATACTATCAACAAACATAAACAGAATACTCCTCCATCAACAGCAGAATACACATTGTTCATACATGTACACAGAACACTTTGCAGGACAGACCAAATTTTAGGTCCTAACACAGGAGTCAAAATTTTTTTAAAGATTGAAATCATAGAAAGTATCTTTTCAAATCACAATAGAATGAAACTAGAAATCAACAGCAGAATGAAAAATGTAAAATTACAAATATGTATAATTTAACACATTTACTGTTAAACAATGAGTCGAAGAAGTCACAAGGAAAACAAATCTATTGAGACAACTGAAAATCAAGATTATGTACAACATACCAAAATTCATAGCATAAAGCAATAACTATACCGAGGGAAATTTATAGCTGTAAACATTTATACTGAAAAAGAAAGATCTCAAGTCAACAACACAACTTTATATCTTAAAGAACTAAAAAAGGAGCAAACTAACCCAAAAGTTAGCTGAAGTAAAGAATACAGATCAGAGAGAAATAAAATAGAGAATTTAAAAATAATTGAGAAAATCAACAAGAGTTGGTTCTTCAAAAAGATGAACAAAACTGAAGAATCTTTAGTAAGATTAAAGAGAGAATCAACTAAAATCAGAAATGAAAGTGGGGACATCACCACTAATTCTACCAAAATAAGAGGGTTTTTATGCCAACAAATTGGATAACCTAACGTGAACAAATTCCTAGAAACACAGACCAATCAACACTGAGTTTTGAAGAAATAGAAAATCTAGATAGATCTATAACTAATATAGAGAGTGAATCACTAATCAAAAATCGCCTAAGAAATAAAAGCCCATGATCAGATGGTTTCACAAGTGAATTCTACCACACATTTAAACATTTAAAGAAGAAACACACATTTTTCTCAACCTCTTCCAAAAAACTGAAAGGAAAGGAATACTTCCTAAGGCATCTTAAGGACAGCATTACTGATACCAAAACCAGACAAAGATACTACAAGAAAAAAAACAAAACTACAAACCAATATCCCTTATGAACACTGATGCAAAAATCCTCAAAAATAAGAGTAAACAAAATTCAACACCATATTAAAAGGATTATACACCATGACCCAGTAGGACTTATCCCCACTGGGATAAGGAATTCAAGAGTGGTTCAAACATGAAAACAGATCAACGTAATACACCACATTAACAAAACGAAAGGACAAAAATAACATCTGATAATTTCAACTGATGAAGAAAAAGCATTCGAAAATTTTAACACATTTCCCTAATAAAAATACTCAAAAATTATAAGCAGAAGAAAACTAACTCAGAATAATAAAGGTCACATATGAACAAACTACAGATACCATACTCAAGGAAAAGATGAAAAGCTTTTCTTCTATGATCAAAATAAAGGATGCAAACTTAAATTGACTTTATTCAACATAGTACTGGAAATTCTACCCAGAGAAATTAGGCAAGAAAAAGGGAAAAAAAGGTATCCAAAGTAGAAATGATGAAATAAAATTGCCTCTGTTTTAAGATAAAGTGGTCTTATATGTAGAAAGTCCTAACAATTTCATACATACACACACACACACAGAACTTATAAGCAAATTCAAAGTTACATAAGATAAAATCAACTCAAAAAAGTCAACTGAGTTTCCATTTATAAAGAAATTAAGAAAACAATTCCATTTATAATAGCATCAAAAAGAATAAGCTTAATCAGGGAAGCAAAAGACATAGTGAAAAGTACAAAATAATGTGGAAAGAAATAAAAGATACAAGTAAATGGAAAAATAGCTTGTATTCATAGACTGGAAGACAATGTTAACATGTCACAACTAAAAACACCTGCAGATTCAAAATCTCAATGACATCTGTTGTAAAAATAGAAATATTCATCTTAAAATTCATGTAGAATCGCAATAGACTCCAAGTCACCAAATCAATGTAGAAAAAGATTAACATTGGATGATTCACGCTTCCTGATTTCATTATTACAAAGCTACAGTAATCAAAACAGTGTGTTACTAGCATAAAGACAGACACAGAGACCAAAGGAACAGAACAGAAAGCCCAGAAATAAACCCTCACATATATGGGCAAATGATTTTCAACAGGGGTTATCAAGACTACTGAACAGAGAAAGAATAGTCTTTTCAACAAATGGTGCTGAAAAACTGCATACCCACATGCAAAAGAATAAAACTGATTGATTACCTTATACCATATCCAAAAATTAACTCAAAAAGATTTCCTAAGAGTTAAAGTATAAAATTCTTTGAAAAAATATATAGGAAAAACTTCAGGACACTGGATTTACTAATTTCTCATTTGACACAAAAGCACAAGCAACAAAGATAAATTAAACTTAATCATACTTTAAAGCATTAGTGCATCAAAGGACATATTAAAAGATTATAAGACAATACAGAAACAAAAGAAAATATTTGCAACTCATTTATCTAACAGGGAGTTAATATCCCAGAAAGTATTAAGGACAAAACAAAACAAATTTGCTGCAACTTGACAACAAAAAACACAAACAATGTAATTAAAAGGTGTGAGGTGGTGTGGTAAAGAATCCATCTGCTGATGCAGGAAATGCAGGTTTGATCCCTTGGTCGGGAAGATCCCCTGGAGAAGAAAATGGTAACCCACTCCAGTATTTTTGCCTGGAAAATTCCATGGACAGGGGAGTCTGGTGGGCTATAATCCATGGGGTTGCAAAGAGATGGACACAATTTATGTGACAGACTACACACAAAGGACTTGAATTGAAGGTAATGCTCAAAATCCTTTAAGCTAGGCTTCAACTGTATGTGGACTGAGAACTTTCAGAGGTACAAGCTGGATTTAGAAAAGGCAGAGAAACCAGAGATCAAATTGCCAACAACTGCTGGATCACAGAAAAATCAAGAGAATCCCAGAAAAACATCTGCTTCATTGACAATGTCAAAGCCTTTGAATGTGTGTATCACAATAAACTGTGGAAAATTCTGAAAGAGATGGGAATACCAGATCACCTTACCTGCCTCCAAAGAAACCTGTATGCAAGGCAAGAAGCAATAGTTACAATAGTTACATTGTTCTAGACATAGAAAAATGGACTGTCTCAAAATTGGGAAAGGAGTATGTCAAGGCTGTATACTGTCACCCTGCTTAATTAACTTATATGCAGAGTATATCATGTGAAATGCCAGGCTAGATGAATCACAAGCTGGAATCAAGATTTCCAGGAGAAATATCAATAACTTCAGATAGGCAGATGACACCACCTTAATGGAAGAAAGCAAAGAGGAACTAAAGAGCTTCTTGATGAAAGGTAAAGAGGAGAGTGAAAAGGCTGGCTTAGCACTCAACATTCAAAAAACGAAGATTATGGCATCCGGTCCCATAGCTTCATGGCAAATAGATAGTGAAAAAATGGAAACAGTGGAGGATTTTACTTTCTTCATCTCCAAAATCACTGCGGACAGTGGATTGCAGCCATGGAATTAAATGATGCTTTCTCCTTGAAGAAAAGCAATGACAATCTAGACAGCATATTAAAAGGTAGAGACATCACTTTGCTGACAAAGGTCCACACAGTCAAAGCTATGGTTTTTCCATTAGCCATGTACAGATGTGAAAGTTGGACCATATAGAAGGCTGAGTGCCAAAGAACTGATGCTTTCAAACTGTGGTGTTGGAGAAGACTATTGAGAGTCCCTTGGACAAAAAGGAGATCAAATTAGTCAATCCTAAAGGAAATTAACCCTGAATATTTACTGGATGGATGCATGCTGAAGCTCCAATACTTTGGCCAACTGATACAAAGAGTTGACTCATTGGAAAAGACCCTAATGCTGGGAAATATCAAAGGCAAAAGAAGAAAGAGGTGACAAAGATGAGAAGTTTAGATGGCAACATCAACTGAATGGACATGAGTTTGAGCGAACTACCAGAGATAGTAAAGGACAGGGAAGCCTGGTATGCTACAGTCCATAGGGTCACAAAGAGCTGGGCATGATTTAGCAAATGAACAACAAAAAGACTTGAATAGACATTTTTCTAAAGAAACACGTAAACTGCCAGAAGAATGTGAAAATATGTTCAACATCAATTATCATTAGGAAAATGCAATTCAAAACTATAATTAAATACTACTCACGCCTGTTAGAATCATTATTATTTTTTTAAAAAAAGAAAATAACAAGTGTTGGCAAAGAGTTAGAAAAGTTGGAAACTTTGCACATTGCTGATGGGATTATAAAATACTGCAGTAGCTACAGAAAACAGTAGGGGAGCTTTTTTCAAAAAATTAAAAATAGAATAATCCAAGATTCTACTTCTAGATACCTAACCCCAGAAATTTAAAGCAGGGACGCCAACAGATATCTGTACACCAATGTCCACAGCAACATTATTATCATAATTAAATGTTCATCAATATATAAATGGATAAACAATATATGACATATATGTGCAATGAAATTAGGCTTCAAGAACAAATGAAATTCTCATGTATATGTATGGCTGAGTCCCTTTGCTATTCACCTGAAACTATCAAACACTATTAACTGGGTACACTCCAATACAAAAAAAAAAAAAGAAATTCTGATGTATGCGACAACATGGGTCAACATGGAGACATTATGCTATGAGAAATAAACCAAGCACAAAAGGAGAAATATTGTATGATTCCACTTACACAAAATACCTAGAGTAGTCAAATTCATAGAGAAATAACACAAAATGGTGACTGCCATGGACTTCCAAGAGGAGAAAGTGGAGCATTATTGTTTAATGGGTAGAGTTCTAGTTTGTGAATCTGATAAACTTCTAGAGACAGATGGTGGTGTGGTCAGGAAAAAGTGTGTATGGACTTATTAATACCACAGAATTATACACTTAAAATGGTAAATTGTATGTTATATATATTGTACTACAAAAAAAATCAATGAAACATGGTATTTCTTAGCTACATAAGAAAATTTATGAACACATGAAACAGATAATACATACTTGGGCATACTTATATCCATGAAAACCATGGCCTTAGAGAGCTCCACATTGAAGTGCATAGGTACCAAGATATGCTGTGCAGACACATTGAGTTTTCGTGCTTCTTTCCAATTATCACCTAATTGCAGAAAACAGTACATGTTTAAAGAAAGCAAACTAAAAAACACACTGAACCTAAAATTACCATTACTACTTTATACAATACATGATATGAGGAAATCTTCCTACATCTAGATAATCTCAATGCCATATTCTCAAGTATACATAATTAGTAGGTAATTTCTTTTCCCTCCTCAGTTTTCTTCTTCTGCTTCAGACTATATTTTAACAGGAAAGTGAAAGTGTTAGTTACTCAGTCGTGTCCGACTCTTTGTGACCCCATGGACTGCAGCCTGCCAGGCTCCTCTGTCCATGGAATTCTCCAGGCAAATACTGGTGTGGGTTGCCATTGCCTCCTGCAGGGGAATCTTCCTGACCAAGAGACTGAACCTGATTTCTTAACTGTCTGAGCCACCAGGGAAGGACCAGATAGCAGTAGTGCCCAAACCCCCTGCTTCTCACAACAAAAAATGTCTCCAGACATTGACAATGTCCTTGAATAGTAAAATTTCTCCTACTTGAGATACCACTCCTGGGAAAAATCTATCACTTTTAATTCAAAAATACAAAATGTCTAACATATCTTATACCAAAGTCTTCAGAGAAATTGTCCAAATTCCCAATTAATCACTTCAGCAAAATGAATCAACAAATAATGCCTTGTGTACTTACCAACTCTGCTGAAAAGCAGCTGTATGCTTGTAAGCTGAATATCAAAGGAATCATAAGCTCTATGCATTATCTCTTCACGATTGGCTCCACCTTGTTTTAAATCTGGTAATTCTGAACGAATTTTACTTGTCACCTTTAAGTTAATTTTAACAGTTTAGACTATGCAAATTACGTCAAATGAAAATATAAAGTTTTTATGTTTTAGACTATACTATAAAAACGTAACAGGAAAAGATAAACTCACAAGCTGACATACATTGTAAGACAATTAAAAACACCTTTATCCATGAAATACATAATGAGAAGGCAAAGTATAAAGTTTTTACATAATAAGTTGTATTTCCTAATCATTTATATTAAAAAGGGAAAACAAAGCCAGTTCTGGTAAATAATGCATGTAAATTTTTTTTAATCTGCTAAGAAGACTTTTGCCTGTTACCCCAGGTGTTTCTTGACTTCCTACTTTTGCATTCCAGTCCCCTATAATGAAAAGGACATCTTTTTGGGGTGTTAGTTCTAAAAAGTCTTGTAGGTCTTCACAGAACCGTTTAACTTCAACTTCTTCAGCGTTACTGGTTGGGGCATAGACTTGGATTACTGTGATATTGAATGGTTTGCCTTAGAGACGAAGAGAGATCATTCTGTCGTTTTTGAGATTGCATCCAAGTACTGCATTTCAGACTCTTTCGTTGACCACGATGGCTACTACATTTCTTTTAAGGGATTCCTGCCCACAGTAGTAGATATAATGGTCATCTGAGTTAAATTCACCCATTCCAGTCCATTTTAGTTTGCTGATTCCTAGAATGTCGACATTCACTCTTGCCATCTCCTGTTTGATCACTTCCAATTTGCCTTGATTCATGAACCTAACATTCCAGGTTCCTATGCAATATTGGTCTTTACAGCATCGGACCTTATTTCTATCACCAGTCACATCCACAGCTGGGTATTGTTTTTGCTTTGGCTCCATCTCCACTGATCTCCAGTAGCATACTGGGCACCTACTGACCTGGAGAGTTCCTCTTTCAATATCTTATCATTTTGCCTTTTCATATGGTTCATGGGGTTCTCAAGGCAAGAATACTGAAGTAGTTTGCCATTCCCTTCTCCAAGCGGACCACATACTGATTGTGGCTCAGATCCATGAACTCCTTACTGCCAAATTCAGACTTAAATTGAAAAAAGTATGGAAAACCACTAGACCATTCAGGTATGACCTTAATCAAATCCCTTATGATTATACAATGGAAGTGAGAAATAGATTTAAGGGTCTAGATCTGATAGATAGAGTGCCTGATGAACTATGGACAGAAGCTGGTGACATTGTACAGGAGACAGGGATCAAGACCATCCCCATGGAAAAGAAATGCAAAAAAGCAAAATGGCTGTCTGGGGAAGCCTTACAAATAGTTGTGAAAAGAAGAGAAGCGATAAGCAAAGGAGAAAAGGAAAGACATAAGCATCTGAATGCAGAGTTCCAAAGAATAGCAAGGAGAGATAAGAAAGCCTTCCTCAGTGATCAGTGCAAAGAAACAGAAGAAAACAACAGAATGGGAAAGACTAGAGATCTCCTCAAGAAAATTAGAGATACTAAGGGAACATTTCATGCAAAGATGGGTTCAATGAAGGACAGAAATGGTATGGACCTAACAGAAGAAGATATTAAGAAGAGGTGGCAAGGATACACAGAAGAACTGTACAAAAAAGAGCTTCACAACCAAGATAATCATGATGCTGTGATCACTCACCTAGAGCCAGACATCCTGGAATGTGAAGTCAAGTGGGCCTTAGAAAGCATCACTACGAACAAAGCTAGTGGAGGTGATGGAATTCCAGTTGAACTATTTCAAATCCTGAAAGATGATGCTGTGAAAGTGCTGCACTCAATATGCCAGCAAATTTGGAAAATTCAGCAGTGACCACAGGACTGGAAAAGGTCAGTTTTCATTCCAATCCCAAAGAAAGGCAATGCCAAAGAATGCTCAAACTACCACACAATTGCACTCATCTCACACACTAGTAAAGTAATGCTCAAAATTCTCCAAGCCAGGCTTCAGCAATACATGAACCATGAACTTCCTGATGTTCAAGCTGGTTTTAGAAAAGGCAGAGGAACCAGAGATCAAATTACCAACATCCACCAGATCATGGAAAAAGCAAGAGAGTTCCAGAAAAACATCTACTTCTGCTTTATTGACTATGCCAAAGCCTTTGACTGTGTGGATCACAACAAACTGTGGAAAATTCAAGAGATGGGAATACCAGACCACCTGACCTGCCTCTTGAGAAACCTGTAAGCAGGTCAAGAAGCAACAGCTAGAACTGAACATGGAACAACAGACTGGTTCCAAATAGGAAAAGGAGTACGTCAAGGCTGTATATTGTCACTCTTTTTTAATTTATATGTAGAGTACATCATGAGAAACACTGGGCTAGAAGAAGCACAAGCTGGAATCAAGATTGCCAGGAGAAATATCAATAACCTCAGATATGCAGATGACAACACCCTTATGGCAGAAAGTGAAGAGGAACTAAAAAGTCTCTTGACGAAAGTGAAAGAGGAGAGGGAAAAAGTTGGCTTAAAGCTCCACATTCAGAAAACTAAGATCATGGCATCTGGTCCCATCACTTCATGGGAAATAAATGGAGAAACAGTGTCAGACTTTATTTTTGGGGGCTCCAAAATCACTGCAGATAGTGACTGCAGCCATGAAATTAAAAGACGCTTACTCCTTGGAAGGAAAGTTATGACCAATCTAGATAGCATATTCAAAAGCAGAGACATTACTTTGCCAACAAAGGTCCGTCTAGTCAAGGCTATGGTTTTTCCAGTGGTCATGTATGGATGTGAGAGTTGGACTGTGAAGAAGGCTGAGCGCTGAAGAATTGATGCTTTTGAACTGTGGTGTTGGAGAAGACTCTTGAGAGTCCCTTGGACTGCAAGGAGATCCAGTCAGTCCATTCTAAAG
>NW_011494870.1:33686-39839 GCF_000754665.1 Bison bison bison | reverse complement strand
GGAAGGACTGATGCTAAAGCTGAAACTCCAATACTTTGGCCACCTCACGCGAAGAGTTGACTCATTGGAAAAGACTCTGATGCTGGGAGGGATTGCGGGCAGGAGAAGAAGGGGACGAGAGAGGATGAGATGGCTGCATGGCATCACCAACTCAATGGATATGAGTTTGAGTGAACTCTGGGAGTTGGTGATGGACAGGGAGGCCTGGCGTGCTGCAATTCATGGGGTTGCAGTAATTCGGACACGATCGAACGACTGAACTGAACTGAAGAAGACTTTTTATTAAAAACAATATTAAGATACAAATACATCTTATAAAATATTTCCATGGCATGATAAGACATTTAGATAACTTTATAATGATAAGTGAGATTCCAGGATTAAATATTAGTATACCTGATACCTGCATCAAAAAAGCAAGAGAGTTCCAGAAAAACATCTATTTCTGCTTTATTGACTATGCCAAAGCCTTTGACTGTGTGGATCACAACAAACTGTGAAAATTCTGAAAGAGATTCGAACACCAGATCATCAAACTTGTCCCCTGAGAAATCTGTATGCAGGTTAGGAAGCAACAGTTAGAACTGAACATGGAACCTCAGACTGGTTGCAAATAGGGAAAGAAGTATGTCAAGGCTGTATATTGTCACCCTGCTTATTTAACTTATATGCAGAGTATATCACTGAGAAACACTGCTGGATGAACCACAAGCTGGAATCAAGATTGCTGGGAGAAATATCAATAACCTCAGATATGCAGATGATACCATCCTTATGGCAGAAAGTGAAGAGGAACTAAAAAGTCTCTTGACGAAAGTGAAAGAGGAGAGGGAAAAAGTTGGCTTAAAGCTCCACATTCAGAAAACTAAGATCATGGCATCTGGCCCCATCACTTCATGGCAAATAGGTGGGGAAACAGTGGACAGACTTTATTTTTTAGGGCTCTAAAATCACTGCAGATGATGACTGCAGCCATGAAATTAAAAGATTCTTCCTCCTTGGGAAAAAAGTTATGGCCAACCTAGTTCAGTTCAGTTCAATCGCTCAGTCGTGTACGACTCTTTGCGACCCCATGAACCACAGCACAGCAGGCCTCCCTGTTCATCACTAACTCCCAGAGTCCACCCAAACTCATGTCCATTAAGTCGGTGATGCCATCCAACCATCTCATCCTCTTCTCCTCCTGCCCTCAATCTTTCCCAGCATCAGGGTCTTTTATAATGAGTCAGCTCTTCGCATCAGGTGGCCAAAGAATTGGAGTTTCAGCTTAAACATCAGTCCTTCCAATGAACACCCAGGACTGATCTCCTTTAGGATGGACTGGTTGGATCTCCTTGCAGTCCAAGAGACTCTCAAGAGTCTTCTCCAACACCACAGTTCAAAAGCATCAATTCTTCGGCACTCAGCTTTCTTTACAGTCCAGCTCTCACATCCATACATGAGAGAGAGTCCCTTGGACAGAAAGGAGATCAATCCTAAGGGAAATAAGTCCTAATATTCATTGGACTAATGCTGAACTAATGCTGAAGCTGAAACTCCAATACTTTGGCCACCTGGTGCGAAGAACTGACTCACTGGAAAAGACCCTGATGCTGGGAAAGATTGAGGGTGGGAGGAGAAGGGGACGACAGAGGATGAGATGGTTGGATGGCATCATCAACTCAATGGACATGAGTTTGAGTAAACTCTGGGAGTTGGTGATGGACAGGAAGGCCTGGCATGCTGCAGTCCATGGAGTCACAAAGAGCTGGACATGGCTGAGTGACTGAACTGAACTGATACCTGAATTTTAATTCCATCTCTGCCATTTATGCAACCCCAATGGGCTTCCCTAATAGTTCAGTTGGTAAAGAATTTACCTGCAATGCAGGGGACCCCGGTTCAATTCCTGGGTCAGGAAGATCCGCTGGAGAAGGGATAGGCTACCCACTCCACTATTCTTTGGCTTCCCTTGTGCCTCAGCTAGTAAAGAATCCACCTGCAATGCAGGAGACCTGGGGTTCGATCCCTGGGTTGGGAAGATCCCCTGGAGAAGGGAAAGGCTACCCACTCCAGCATTTTGGCCTGGAGAATTCCACGGACTGTAAAGTCCATGGGGTCACAAAGAGTCGGACACAACTGAGCGACCTTCACTTTTCAAGCAAGTTATAGTTATATAACTCTTCCACGCTATATTCTTTATGCTACTTTTTCACTCAAGTATCCTGGAAATCATTTTACAGTAGTATATAAAGATTTTGTTCACCCATTCATTCACACACACACACACACACACATGCATATATATGTTTTGTATTATAAAATTCTCCCCTTTATTTTACAGTTCATCTGAAGTACACAGTCAAAATTGACTATGTGTCTGAAAGTAACAAATTTTAGGCAAAATGTTATGCAAATTGCCTAAGGTCATAAAACTAAAGATATACTATTACTTTTGACCACTATACCTTTTCACTGGCTATTTCCACTACGCCACACTGCCCATGAACCAAATCCATAAACAAGTTCAAATATGAATTATTAGCTGTATAAAATTTTATTATGAATGTAAATCCAGCACTGTCTACATAATTACTAACTGAGGAGTAAAAAAATACATAAAGGAGAATACCAAGGAAAGACACAAATTTATTAGGTAGCCAGAAAGAGCATTCCATATCTATCCCTCTTGGGTCTTAAACTGTTAGCTAGTCCTCTACATTTAATGATACGGAGTACTCCTTTCCAACTGAGCTTCCTATGATGATAAAAATGCTCTCCACCTGTTTTAATACAGTAGCCATAAGCCATTTGTGACTATTAAATGCTGGAATGTAGCTAAAGTATAACTAAGAACCGAATTTAAAAAAAACTTTAATCAATTTAAATAAATAAAAGTGGGTACCATATTGAACGGCATAGAACCAGAAACACAGAAAAAAGTATTCTCTACTCAAAACTGATGGAAAAACATACATAACTGAACAGGAAGGGAAATGAAAGAAGACCATCTCTCAATTTTAGGATTATTTAATAGAAATACTAAAATGTCAATATTTATAGTATATACACAAATAATTTCAGAAGGGTGAAAATACATTTGATGACTTCTAGAACTTCCTCCTACTCTATACATTTTAATTGATCAAGCAATAAATTTAAATTGAAAAGGAAATAAACTCAAGCACTACTCTCAAACTTTACAAATATAATTCTTAGGTTTGCCTCTGACCTTCAGCGTTCAATCGGTCATTTTCATGTAAGAAATGTAGAAAACTACCTAACTAAATGAAACCACTTTATTCGTTACAAAGGGAGGCTTTCTCAAATCTTAGTTTCTGCTACTAAGCTAAAAATTAATTTATCAAATCAAACATCTATAAACCAAAAGACATCTTAAACAAAGTAATACCATAAATGACATATAAAATACTTAATAGTAGTATATACCTTTAGATGTCCAAGATCCAAAAGAAGGAGATTTGACGTAGGGCTAAAGATACCATCTTGTGGGATAATGATATATGAAGCATTCAAGTTAATTTTGAGATCAAGAACTTTCTGTGTTTCAATAATATATACCAGACCTGCAGAAAATTTAAATCTTTACAATGAATAATGTTCACAAATTAATCAAGAAACAGAGAATCACTAAACACATGAATTAATAACACAATTTTAAAATAATGTGAAGTTAGTATTTTTAAATAACCTTCAGCAAGATATTTTCAATATAAAGTCAATGTGTATGCTCCTAATTAAATATTAGCCAAGTATAAAACTGTAACAATCAAAAAGAATTTTTGATCCATGAACTCAATTGGGTAAAACTTGGAAGATACACATCTAAAAAAATTAAGTTCCATGAAATAGTTATTCATATCTGTGATATTAGAATCTCTATAATTCTCCCCAATTTTTGAAATTAACACAGCTACATCTGCTATACCAAACAATGAACTCAACCTTTATATTACTTGAGACAATGAAAAATTTTCAATTACTAAATTGTCTTCAATAAAACCATATGTAAACCAAAATAAGCCACCAGAGCTTTCTGTAAAAACAGATGAATCTATCCCAATGAATTTTAACTAAAATAATGTTTTCAACTTATATTAAAACATTTAACTAGAGTTTAAATCCTGGTAACATCAATAAGTAGATAGCCAAACTTTTTCTTCCACATAAAGCAATAAAAATTGTGGGACATAGAGCAAAACAAACAGCAATGCAAATGAAACATTAAGAGGAGGCAAGAGAGTAAGCATCTATCAAGTAGAAAATCAAACTGAAAGAGTTAGCCAAAAGATTTCAAAGGGAACCAAAAAAATTTTATCCTGAGACCATGTTCTGCACTTGGTAAACTTTGGAACTCCTTTCCATAGTCTCATAGAGCATAGGGAACAGATGACAAAAAAAATAAGAGTCCAGCAGGAGTTCTCATAAATCTGGGATCTAAAACATACATACTAAAATTAAGAGCCATACAGAAGTTAAATCTCCCTCTCCCTAAAACCTATCCATAAGAGAATGCAAAGAAGGTCTCTGAGAAAAACTTGGTGCTGCAGAAGACTCCTGAGAGTCCCATGGACAGCAAGGAGATCAAACCAGTCAATCCTAAAGGAAATCAACCCTGAATATTCACTGGAAGGACTGCTGCTAAAGTTGAACCTCCAATACTTTGGCCACCTGATAGAAAGAGCCAGCTGATTGGAAAAGACCACGATGGTGGAAAACACTGAGGGCAGAAGGAAAAGGGGGTGAAGAGAGAATGTTTAAGTTTCAAATGGTACAAAGGTGGGAGCTGAGGAAACAATGCTGTAATTTATCCAAAGACAGGCAAAAAACAGTCAAGAAACAGAAAAGACTGAATATCACAGCTTGAAAAACACCTCATATATGTTGTTGAAATGACACATCTAGAACTAAAGATGGACGGGAAAAGAATATAGAAGAAGAAAAAAAACATGTAGCAGCCAAATTACAACCAAAGGAAACCTAAAATATATATATTAAAATCAGAACAAAAAGAACATTGAAAAAGTAAAGCATTACTAAAAATACTGAAAATTTCATACAGATAAAAGATTTGGTTCACAGGAAAAAATTATCTCTATATGTACCTAATTAGCAACAAAATCTATAAAGCAGAAAATTACAGATCCACATGAAATTTACAAATCAACTGACAGTGAGGTGTTTTTCATGTACTTCTCTAAATAACTGTTAGAATATGGTAAAAAGGGGAAAAAAAATCTACTAAGGGTACAGAAAACATGAAGTACATACTTTTCAAACATATATGGAACATTTTTAAAATTACCATATATTGAGCCAGAAAGCAAGTCTCAACAAATTACAAACCATTAAAAACCACAGAGATCATCTCTATAGTCATCTATATTTAAAAAAAATGAACGTCTAGTTTAAAATTGTTCCCAAAGACATCTCCTAGCCCAAAGACTGAAAAAATAAATGAGACCCAATCTTATACAAACTCTCCAAGATAATAAAAAAGGGTGGAACTTCTAGGTTCTGAGACCAATAGACTAAAATCTGGAAGTCATTACAAGAAAGGAAAATACAGGCCAGTTTCTGTCATAAACAGAATTTCAAAAATCCTAACAAAATTTTGCAATTAACATGAATGTGGTTCAAAGGTCAGACCTTGCTAAGTGTAAGACATAATTATCATTATATTTGAATTTAAATATATAAAAGCACCACACTAAGTTTCAATTAAAACTGTATCTAGTCTACAAATATAAACTCAAAGAATACTAAAATCAGTATAACATGACTCAAACTGTATTAAATGATAAACCAACAATAATACTGGCATTTACCTGTTGCTGTCTTATCACGAAATTCTTCAAGTTTTGTCAAAGTTACTGAAGTCAGCTGTGCTAGATTTACCTCTTTTGGAGGTCTGAAGAATTCTACTATACTATTCACTGTTCTCTGTTAAAATAAGTATAAATAACATGAGGACAAACTCAAGGCAAATAGAAATATATTAAAACTTAGGAATTGCAAAAAATGCTTACTGCATCATATAACATTTCTAAAGGTTCAGCTTCTATGATACACCTCTGAGCAACAGTTTCATCTAAAGGATTTATCTCAAACATAATTTTCAAGAGTGATGCAGCATCATCTAATGAAGACAGG
>NW_011494870.1:19999-33586 GCF_000754665.1 Bison bison bison | reverse complement strand
GGGGTTTTGTTGAGTTATCTGGTAAGCCAGTAACATGAAATGAATCTATTTTGGTTTCAAATCTGCATGAAAAAAAGACAGGAAAAAAATTAGCAATCAATATAATCTTAAAGTATTTTTCAAATTAAAAATAGTAAAATAAAAAAATTTCACTCTGCATTTATTGCTACTCTGTTTCATGCACAACAAAGAAAATACACAGGTATTTGATCTAAACTGACATAGATTAATTCACAAAGAATTCTATTCACATTTTAATTTCTAGATTAAGAAGTTTTGAAGGGTTTGGGGTTTCTGGTTCCCTATGAAAGGAGTTTTAAGTTGCCACTCCATACTAACAAGTAAAAAGCTGAAGAACTGAAAAACCAAAAAGTCTTCTTGGATATGCAAGAGGGGAGGACACAGGGTAAACTGCTGCCCCTAAGACTGGACAGACAGACAGACAGTCACGACTTACCAGAGCAGAGACCTGCAAAAGGAAGACACCATGGACACCAGAACCAAGGCTGGAAAATCTAAATTGTAACTGATGAACTGCTGGAGATGTTAGTGTAGATAACTGAGAGTTAAAAACTCTAGAGGGAGCCAGCCATTGGGAGGCCCCAAATAATTTGATATATACCTACAGGAATTTGACCAAGTTCTAACAGTAAAATCTGGAGAAATATCTCCTCCTCAGGAGAGGAGTGGTCAAACAGGAGATGACTGAACATTGACATTTTAGGAACCAGTCAACTAAAATAGACCAAAATGAGAGAATTTAATTCAGATAACCATTATATCAACTACTGTGGGCAAGAATCCCTTAGAAGGAATGCAGTAGCCCTCAAAGGCAACAAGAGTCTGAAATGCAGTACTTGGGAATGATCTTGGTTTGTTTGCAAAGCAAACCATTCAATATCACAGTAATCCAAGTCTATGCCCCAACCACTAACACTGAAGAAAGTGAATTTGAATGGTTCTATCAAGATCTACAAGACCTTCTAGAACTAATACGCCAAAAAGATGTTCCTTTCATCACAGACGAATGGAATGCAAAAGGAGGAAGTCAAGAGATACCTGCAGTAACAAGCAAGTTTGACCATGGAGTACAAAATGAAGCAGGGCAAAGGCTAATAGACTTTTGCAAAGAGAACATGCTGGTCAAAGAAAACATTCTTTACCAACAAAGCAAGAGACGACTCTACACATGGACACTACCAGATGGTCAATTTCAAAATCAGGTTGATTATATTGCTTGCAGCTGAAGATGCAGAAGCTCTTTCGAGTCAGCTAAAACAAGACCAGGAGCTGACTATGGCTCAGATCATGAGTGCTTTATTGAAAATTCACACTTAAATTGAAGAAAGTAAGGAAAACCACTAGCTCATTCAGGTATGACTTAAATCAAATGCCTTATGATCATACAGTGAAAGTGAGAAATAGATTAAAGGGATTAGATCTGATAGAGTAAAAACCTATGAATGGAGGTTCATAACACTCTGCAGGAGGCAGTGATTAAAACCATCCCCAAGAAAAAGAAATGTAAAAATGCAAAATGGCTGTCTGAGGAGGCCTTACAAATACCTGAGAAAACAGTAGAGGCAAATGGCAAAGGAGAAAAGATATACCCATTTGAATGCAGAGTTCCAGAGAAGAGCAAGGAGAGATAAGGAAGCCTTCCTGAGGGATCAATGCAAAGAAATAGAGGAAAACAACAGAATGGGAAGACTAGAGATCTCTTCAAGAAAATTAGAGATACCAAGGGAACTTTTCACGCAAAGATGGGCACAATAAAGGACAGAAATGCTATGAAACTAAGAGAAGCAGAAGGTATTAAGAAGGGGTGGCAAAAATACATAGAAGAATTATACAAAAAAGAACTTAATGATCCAAATAACCATGACAGTGTGATCCCTCACCTAGAGGCAGACATCCTGGAGTGTAAAGTCAAGTGAGCATTAGGAAGAATCACCACAAACAAAGTTAGTGGAGGTGATAGAATTCCAGCTGACCTATTTCAGATCCTATAAGATGATGCTGTTAAAGGGCTGCACTCAATATGCCAGCAAATTTGGAAAACTCAGCAGCAGACACAGGATTGCAAAAGGTCAGTTTTCATTCCAATCCCAAAGAAAGCACTGCCAAACAATGTTCAAACTACCACACAATTGCCCTTATTTCACATGCTAGCAAAGTAATGCATAAAAATTCTCCAAGCTAGGCTTCATGATACATGTATTCAACAATACATGAACCGAGATGTTCAAGCTGGATTTAGAAAAGGCATAGGAACCAGAGATCAAATTGTCAACATCTGTTGGTTCATAGAAAAAGCAAGATAATTCTCAGAAAAACATCTATTTCTGCTTCATTAACTACACAAAAGCCTTTGTGTGGATCACAATGAAATACGGAAAATTCTTAAAGAGATGGGAATACCATACCACCTTACCTGATTCCTGGGCAATCTGTATGTAGGTTAAAAAAGCAACAATTACAACTGAAAATGGAGCAACAGACTGGTCCAAAATTGGGAAAGAAATACATCATGATTATATACTGCCCCCTGCTTATTTAACTTCTATGTAGAGTACATCTTGTGAAATGCTGGGTTGGATGAATCACAAGCAGGCATCAAGATTGCTGGCAGACATATCAAATTTCCTCTGATATGCAGATGATACCACCCTAATGGCAGAAAGCAAAGAGGAACTAAAGAGACTCCTGATGAAGGTGAAAGAGGAGAGTGAAAAGCCGGCTTAAAACTCAACATGTGGAGAGGGGAGGTACAGCTTCCAAGAGAGAGGAGGCCAGGAATGGGGACCAGAGTAATAGGTGGTGGATGGGATGCTTGGGCTTCACAGGAAAGAAGATGGAGAGTGCACAGCAGGTGTCTGTGACTGGATTTGCATTTGAAATTTGGCCTCCGCAGAAGAACTGTTTACTGGGACAGCAAGAGCAGAAGATGGACCAGAGCAAGGCTGATGAGTGGCCCAGGTGACACATTCACATGGAAAATCTCCTTCCCATTCTTATCTTCATCTCCAAGAACAGGTACTCTGCATGCCGTGGAGAATATATCAAGCCCTGAGCCTTTGGAGTGGGAGCAATAACTCCAAGACCCTAGACTATCAGAGACTAACCCTAGGGAGTATCAAATAGTGAGAACTCACACAAAGGAAACCACTTGAATACAAGACCTGGCATTACCAGGTAGTACCCTGTGCAGTACACCTCATCTAAACAACAACAGAAAACAAAAATACAAAACCAATCATCAGCAAACAGGATTACCACCTCACTCAGCCTTGCCCATTAGAGGGAAAAGAAACACTCAGCACAAATTTCAGCCTATAGGAAGCTTACACAAACCACTGCACCAACCTTAGGAGGGCAGAAATCAAAAAGAAGAAAGAATTCAACCATGAAGCCTGGGAAAAGGAGACCTCAAACACAAAGTTAAAAAAATAACACAAATGAAGGAACAAACTAGAAACACAGAAGTCCAAATAAATGAAGAGAAAACAGGCAAATACCTGAAAAAGAATTCAGAATAATGATAGTAAAGATTATCATAAACCTTGAAAACAAAATGGAGAAAATGCAAGAATCAACTAACAAAGACCGAGAAGAACTGAAGACTAAACATAGAGACAAAAAACAGAATTACTTAAGTTTAAAATACTCTGTAAGGAATCAAGAGCAGAATATTTAAAGCAGAAGAACGAATCAGTGAATTGGAAGATAAAACAGTGGAAATAACTTCTGAAGAGCAGAATAAAGGAAAAAGAATGAAAAGAACTGAGGATAGCATCAGAGACATCTGGGACAATATAAAATGCACCAACATTCAAATTATAGGGGTCCCAGAAAAAGAAGAGAAAAAGAAAGGGTATGAGAAAATTTTTGAAGAGATTATAGTTGAAAATTTCCCCAACATGGAAAAGGAATAGTCAATTAAGTCCTAGAGGCACAAAGAGTCCCATACAGGATAACCTAAGGAGAAACATGCCAACACACATACTAATCAAACTAACAAAGACTAAACACAAAGAAAGAATATTAAAAACAGCAAAGGAGAAGCAACAAGTAACATACAAGGGAAACCCCATATGCTTAACAGCTGATCTTTCAGCAGAAACTCTGCAGGCCAAAAGGAAATAGCAGGATATATTTAAAGTACTGAAAGGGAAAAATCTACAACCAAGATTACCCAGCAAAGATCTCATTCAAAATTGATAGAGAAATAAAAAGCTTTCAGACAAGCAAAATTTAAGAGAATTTAGTACCACCAAACCAGCTTTACAATAAATGTTAAAGGTACTTATGGTCAAGAAATACAAGAAAAGAAAAAGATGTACAAAATCAACCCGAAACAATTAAGAAAACGGCAACAGGAATATATATATAATAATTACTTTAAATGTAAATGGATTAAGTGCTCCAACCGAAAGACACAGACTGGCTGAATGGAAACAAAAACAAAACCCACATATATGCTGTCTACAAGAAACCCACTTCAGACCTAAAGACACATACAGATGGAAAGTGAGAGGATGGAAAAATACACTCCATGCAAATGGGAAGCAAAAGAAAGGCTGGAGTAGCAATCCTCATATCAGACAAAATAGACCTTAAAGAAGATTACAAGAGATAAGGAAGGACACTACATAATGATCAAGGGATCAATCCAAGAGGAAGACATAACAACTGTAAATATCTATGCACCAACATAGGAGCACCTCAATACATAAGATAAACACTGCTGCTGCTGCTGCTGCTGCTGCTAAGTCGCTTCAGTCGTGTCCGACTCTGTGCGACCCCATAGACAGCAGCCCAAGAGGCTCCCCCATCCCTGGGATTCACCAGGCAAGAACACTGGAGTGGGTTGCCATTTTCTCCTCCAATGCATGAGAGTGAAAAGTGAAAGGGAAGTCACTCAGTCATGCCCGACTCTTAGCGACCCCATGAACTGGAGCCCTACCAGGCTCCTCCATTCATGGGATTTTCCAGGCAAGAGTACTGGAGTGGGGTGCCACTGCCTTCTCCAAGACAAACACTAACAGACATAAAAGGAGAAATTGACAGTAACACAGTAATAGTAGGAGACTTTAACACCTCACTCACACCAATGGACAGATCATCAAAACAGAAAATTAATAAGGAAACACAAGTTTTAAATGATACATTAGATGAAATGGATCTGATTGATATCTTCAGGACATTCCATCCAAATGCAGAAGAATACACCTTCTCAAGATTGACTTCCTTGGTGGCTCAGATGGTAAAGTGTCTGTCTACGATGCAGGAGACCCGGGTTCAATCCCTGGGTTGGGAAGATCCCTTGGAGAAGGACATGGCAATCCACGCCAGTACTATTGCCTGGAAAATCCCATGGACAGAGGAGCCTGGTGGGTTACAGTCCATGGGGTCACAAAGAGTCGGACACAACTCAGCAACTTCACGTCACACCTTCTCAAGTGCACATGGAACATTCTTCATGATAGACCACATCCTGGGTTACAAATCAAACTTCAGTACACTTAAGAAAACTGAAACTGTATCAAGCATTTTCTCTGACCACAACACTTTGAGATTAGATATCAATTACAAGAAAAAAAACTGTAAGAAACACAAACACATGGAGATTAAACAACACGTTTCTAAATAACCAACAGGTTACTGAAGAAATCAAAAGGGAAATCAAAAAATTTCTAGAAACAAATTACAATGAAAACACAACTCAAAACCTATGGGATGCAGCAAAAGGTTTTCTAAGAGGGAAGTTTATAGCAATACAATCCTACCTCAAGAAACAAAAAAAAACCATCAAATATACAACCTAACTTTACACCTAAAAAGCTGGAAAAAGAACAAAAAAAACCCAAAAATTAGTAGAAGGAAAGAAATCATAAAAGATCCAACCAAAAATAAATAAAAAAGAAATGAAAGAAACAACAGTAAAGGTTAATAAAACTAAAAGTTAGTTCTTTGAGAAGATAAAATTCACAAACCTTTAGCCAGACTCAGTACGAAAAAAAGACAGAAGAATCAAATCAACAAAATAAGAAATGAAAACAGAGAGGGTTACAACAGACAATGCAGAATTACAAAGAACTATAAGAGACTATTATGAACAACTATATGGCAATAAAATGGATAACCTGGAACAAACACACAGATTCTAAGAAAAGTTCAATCTTCCAAGACTGAACCAGAAAGAAATACAAATTATGAACAACCCAATTACAAGCACTGAAGTTGAAGTTGTGATCAAAAATCTCCCAAAAAACAAAAGCCCAGGACCAGATGGCTTCACAGGAAAATTCCATCAAACATTTAGAGAAGAGCTAATGCCTATCCTTCTAAAATTCTTTCAAAAAATTGCAGAGGAAGAACACTTCCAAATTGATTCTATGAGACCACCATCACCCTGATACCAAAATCAAAGACAGCACACAAAAAAGAAAACTATAGGCCAATATCACTGACGAACATAGATGCAAAAATCCTCAACAAAATCTTAGCAAACAGAATTCAGCAACACATTAAAAACCTCATACACCATGATCAAGTTGGGTTTATTCCAGGAATGCAAGGATTCTCCCTTATATGCAAATCAATCAATGTGATACACCATTATTAACAAATTGAAAGATAAAAACCATATGATCATAATAGATGCCGAAAAAGTTTTTGACAAAATTCAGCACCCATTTATGATGAAAACTCTTAAAAAATGGGCATAGAAGGAACCTGCCTCAACATAGTAAAGGCCATATATGATAAGCCTACAGCAAACATCATTCTCAATGGTGAAAACTGAAAGCATTCCCCCTAAGATCAAGAACAAGACAAGGTTTTCCACTTTCACCACTATTATTCAACATAGTTCTCAAAGTCCTAGCTATAGCAATCAAAGAAAAAGAAATAAAAGGAATCCAGATTGGAAAAGAATAAGTAAAGCTCTCACTGTTTGCAGATGACATGATACTGTACATGAGTGAGTGAGTGAGTGAAGTCGCTCAGTCGTGTCTGACTCTTAGCGACCCCGTGGACTGTAGCCCACCAGGCTCCTCCGTCCATGGGATTCTCCAGGCAAGAATACTGAAGTGCGTTGCCATTTCCTTCTCCAGGGTATCTTCCCAACCCAGGGACCGAACCCATGTCTCCCGCATTGCAGGCAGACACTTTAACCTCTGAGCCACCAGGGAAGCTTAGTGATACTATACACATGCTATGCTAAGTCGCTTCAGTCGTGTCCGACTCTGTGCGACCCCACAGACGGCAGCCCACCAGGCTCCGCCATCTCTGGGATCCTCCAGGCAAGAATACTGAAGTGGGTTGCCATTTCCTTCTCCAATGCATAAAAGTGAAAAGTGAAAGGGAAGTTGCTCAGTCATGTACGATTCCTAGCGACCCCATGGACTGCAGCCTATCAGGCTCCTCTGTCCATGGAATTTTCCAGGCAAGAGTGCTGGAGTGGGGTGCCATTGCCTTCTCCGGATACTATACATAAAAAACCCAAAAGATAGTTATCAGAAAATTACTAGAGCTAATCAGCGAAATTAGCAAAGTCGCAAGATACAAAATCAATACACAGAAATCACTTGCATTTCTATATTTAACAATGAAAAATCAGAAAGAAATTAAGTAATTAATCCCATTCACCACTGCAACACAAAGAATTAAATATCTAGGAATAAACTTACCTAAGGAGACAAAAGAACCATAAACGGAAAATTACAAGACACTAATGAAAGAAATCAAAGATGACATAAACAGATGGAGAGAGATTTCATGTTCCTGGGAAGGAAGAATCAATATTGTGAAAATGACTATACTACCAAACGCAATGTACAGATTCAATGCAATCCCCATCAAACTACCAATGACGTTTTTTCACAGAACTAGAACAAAAATTTCACAATTCATATGGAAACACAAAAGACCCCAAATAGCCAAAGCAGTCTTAAGAAAGAAGAATGGAGCTGGAGGAAATCAACCTTCCTGACTTCAGATTATACTACAAGCACAGTCATCAAGACAGTATGGTACTGGCACAAAAACAGAAATACAGACCAATGGAACAAGATAGAAAGCCCAGAAATAAACCCATGCACCTATAGGTACCTTATTTTTGACAAAGAAGGCAAGAATATACAATGGGGCAAAGACAGACTCTTCAATCAATGGTGTTGGGAAAACAGGACAGCTACCTATAAAAGAATGAAGTTAGAACACTTCCTAACACCATTCACAGAGACAAACTCAAAATGGATTAAAGACCTAAACATAAGATCAGAAACATTAAAACTCTTACAGCAAAAACATAGGCTGAACACTCAATGACATAAATCAAAGAAAGATCCTCTACGACCCACCTCCTAGAGTAGTGGAAATAAAAGCAAAAGTAAATAAATGGGACCTGGTTAAACTTTAAAGGTTTTGCACACCTAAGGAAACTATAAGCAAGATGAAAAGACAACCCTCAGAATGGGAGAAAATGATAGCAAATGAATCAACTGACAAAGGATTAATTTCCAAAAATACAAGCAGCTCATACAACTCAATGACAGAAAAACAACCCAATCAAAAACTGGGAGAAAGACCTAAACAGACTTTTCTCCAAGGAAGACATACAGATGGCTAACAAACTCATGAAAAGACGCTGAACATTGCTCATTATTAGAGAAATGCAAATCTAAACCACTATGAGATATCACCTCACACCGGTCAGAATCAGTTCAGTTCAGTCGCTCAGTCATGTCCGACTCTTTGCAACCCCATGAATCGCAGCACGCCAGGCCCCCCTATCTATCAACAACTCCCGGTCATCATGACCATCAAAAAGTCTACAAACAATAAATGCTGGAGAGGGTGTAGAGAAAAGGGAATGCTCTCACACTGTTGGTGGCAATGTAAATGGATACAGCCACTATGGAAGACGGTATGGAGATTTGTTTAAATAATGGGAATAAAACCACCATATGACTTGGCAATCCCACTCCTAGGCACATATCCTGAGGAAACCAAAATTGAAAAAGATACATGTATCCCACTGTTCCTTGCAGCACTATTTAGAATAGCTAGAACATGGAAGCAACCTACATGTTCATTGACAGATGAATGGATAAAGAAGGTGTGGTACATATATACAATGGAATACCACTCAGCCATAAAAAGGAATACATTTGAGTCAGTTCTAATGAGGTGGATGAACCTAGAACCCATTATACAGAGTGAAGTAAGTCAGAAAGAGAAAGATAAATATCGCATTCTAATGCATATATATGGAATCTAGAAAAATGGTACTGAAGAATTGATTTACAGGGCAGCAATGGAGAAACAGAGAGAATAGACTTATGGACATGAGGAGAGGGAGGAGAGGGTGAAATGTATGGAAACAGTAACATGGAAACTTAATTACCATATGTAAAATAGACAGTCAATGGGAATTTGCTGTATGGCTCAGGAAACTCAAACAGGGGCTCTGCATCAACTTAGAGGGGTGGGATGGGGAGGGAGATGGGATGGAGGTTCAAAAGGGAGTTGATATATTTATACCTATGGCTGATTCATGTTGAGGTTTGACAGAAAACAACAAAATTCTATAAAGCAATTATCCTTCAATAAAAAAAAAATAATTAAAAAAATAAATAAAACTCAACACATAAAAAACGAAGATCATGGCATCCAGTCCCATCACTTCATGGCAAACAGATGGTGAAAAAATTGAAACAGTGGCAGATTTTACTTTCTTCATCCCCAAGATCACTGCAGACAGTGATTGCAGCCATGGAATTAAAAGATGCTTGCTCCTTGGAAGGAAAGCTATGACAAACCTAGACAGTGTATTAAAAAGCAGAGACATCACTTTGTCAACAAAGGTCCATGTAGTCAAAGCTATGGTTTTTTCAGTAGTCATGAAGAGATATGAATGTTCAACAATAATGAAGGCTGAGTGCCAAAGAACAGATGCTTTGGAATTGCAGTGCTGGAGTCTTGAGAGTCCCGTGGACAGCAAGGAGATCAAACCAGTCAATCCTAAAGAAAATCAACGAATATTCTTTGGAAGGACTGATGCTGAAGTTGAAGCTCCAATATTTTGACCACCTGACGTGAGGAGCCAACTCACTGTAAAGACCCTGATACTGGAAAGATTGAGGGCAGGAGAGGAGGCGACAGAGGATGAGGTGGTTGGATGGCATCACCAACTAAATGGACATGAGTGTGGCAAACTTTGGAACATAGTAGGGTAGGCATGCTGCAGTTCATGGGATCACAAAGAGGTGAACACAACTTAACTGACTGAACAACAAACAGCAATGTTAAGAGGAAGAAAAAACAGCAATGTACAGGGGAAAAAAAAATATTTTAAAACAACAAATCTGGTAAGGACCTATTGTCTGAAATACACAAAGAACACATAAAACTCAATAAGAACAAAACGTACACAATTTAAAAAATGGACTAAAGAACTTAACAGACACCAAATAAGACTGACAAAAAGTTTATGAAAAGATGCTCTACATCATGTCATTTGCAGAAACACAAATTCAAATAATACTGACATACCACTACATACTTATTACAACAGCCAAAACCTGGCATATGACAATACCAAGTAATAACAAAGATACAGGTGGAGCAATAGGAACAATCATATGATGCTCTTAGGAATTCAAAATGGTATAGTAACTGTGGAAAAAGTTTGGTTGTTCCTTACACAATTAAGCATATTGTTATCATGTAGGTGTGTGTGTTAAGTGGCTTTAGTCGTGTCCAAGTCCTTGCTATGCTAGGGGCTGTAGCCCGTGAGGGTCCTGTATCCATGGGATTCTCCAGGCAAGAATACTGGAATAAATTGCCAGGCCCTCCTCCAGGGACTCTCCCTAACTCAGGGATTGAACCTGGGTCTCCTGCACTGGCAGGCAGGTTCTTTACCACTAGTGCCACCTGGGAAGCCCATTGTCACCATGTGAACCAGCAATCAGCTCCTTCTTGTTTACCCAAAGGAGATGAAAACACGTTCATATAAAACCTGTACACAGCTGTTTATAGTGTTTTTATTTTATTCATACTGTTATGATGTAGATGTCATACTGTCATACTGTCATACTACTGATGTAGATGTCATACTGTCAAAATGTAGATGCAATCAAGATGTCCTTCAGGAGGTGAATGGATGAACTGTGGTACATCCAGACAAAAAAACAATGGGTTATCAACTCATGAAGACATACAGGAAGCGTAAATGCATATCACCAGTAAAAGAAGTCAATATGAAGAGACTACACACTGTATTTCAGCTATTGGACATTCTACAAAGGGCAAAACTATGAACACAGTAAAACTGCGGTTGGGAGGGTAGGTAAGGAGTAAGTACACAAAACAGGATTTTTAGAACAGTGAAAATACTATGTGTGATACTGTAATACTAGATACTTGTCATTCCGTATTTGTTCGTACCACAGAATATAAAACAAGAGTGAATCCTGATGTAAACTATGGACTTTGGGTAACTATGTGAGCATATGTTCAGTTTTAGTAAAAATGGACCATTCTGCGAAGTAGAGTTAATATGGGGGTATTTATGAGTAGGAACAAGATTTATATGAGAAATGTCTACATCTCCATCTCAATTTTGTTGTAAACCTCAAACTGCTCTAAAATAATAAAGGCTTCAAAAAAAAAAAAAAGTTAGTGTACGAGTACTGTCACTGAAAGTGGCAGGAAATGGTGCTCAAATAATCAAGTTTATCCACTGAAATAAACATTAACCTAGCAAAAACTGCTAAAATCAACTTTTTTCCAAGTCTGGAATTTAATTAAAAAAAACTTAGAGCAAACAGGGAAAAGTTAAGTAAAAGACAAATTAATTTCAGAAAGGTAGCCCATTGTATTTCTGCTTAACTGTCCATCATCCCCATTTCCTAGCAAAGAAGAAACTACAGGAAGAGTGGGCCATATTTAGGGTCTGTCCCACTAGAGCGAGGGGACTAACAAAAGGTGCTATGTTATGAATGTCTGGGGCCTCAAAATTCATTTGCTGAAATTCTAATGCCTAATGTGATACTATTTAGACTTAGGGCCTTTGGGTGGTCATTAGGTCATTAGGGCAGAGCCCTCATGAATGGGATTCAGTTCAGTTCAGTCGCTCAGTCATTTCCAACTCTTTGCGACCCCATGAATCACAGCACACCAGGCCTCCCTACCCATCATCAACTCCCGGAGTTCACTCAGACTCACGTCCATCGAGTCAATGATGCCATCCAGCCATCTCATCCTCTGTCGTCCCCTTTTCCTCCTGCCCCCAATCCCTCCCAGCATCAGAGTCTTTTCCAATGAGTCAACTCTTCGCATGTGGTGGCCAAAGTCCTGGAGTTTCAGCTTTCATTCCTTCCAAAGAAATCCCAGGGCTGATCTCCTTCAGAATGGATTGGTTGGATCTCCTTGCAGTCCAAGGGACTCTCAAGAGTCTTCTCCAACACCACAGTTCAAAAGCATCAATTCTTCAGCACTCAGCCTTTTTCACAGTCCAACTTTCACATCCATACATGACCACAGGAAAAACCATAGCCTTGACTAGACGGACCTTTGTTGGCAAAGTAATGTCTCTGCTTTTCAATATGCTATCTAGGTTGGTCATAACTTTCCTTCCAAGGAGTAAGTGTCTTTTAATCTCATGGCTGCAGTCACCATTTGCAGTGAGTTTGGAGCCCCCCAAAATAAAGTCTGACACTGTTTCCACTGTTTCCCCATCTATTTCCCATGAAGTGATGGGATCGGATGCCATGATCGTAGTTTTCTGAATGTTGAGCTTTAAGCCAACTTTTTCACTCTCCACTTTCACTTTCACCAAGAGACTTTATAGTTCCTCTTCACTTTCTGCCATAAGGGTGTTGTCATCTGCATATCTGAGGTTATTGATATTTCTCCCAGCAATCTTGATTCCAGCTTGTGCTTCTTCCAGTCCAGCGTTTCTCATGATGTACTCTGCATAGAAGTTAAATAAGCAGGGTGACAATATACAGCCTTGACGTACTCCTTTTCCTATTTGGAACCAGTCTGTTGTTCCATGTCCAGTTCTAACTGTTGATTCCTGACCCGCATACAGGTTTCTCAAGAGAGAGGTCAGGTGGTCTGGTATTTCCATCTCTTTCAAAATTTTCCACAGTTTCTTGTGATCCACACAGTCAAAGGCTTTGGCATAGTCAATAAAGCAGAAATAGATATTTTTCTGGAACTCTCTGGCTTTTTCCATGATCCAGCAGATGTTGGCAATATGAGCTCTGGTTCCTCTGCCTTTTCTAAAACCAGCCTGAACATCAGAAAGTTCATGGTTCACATATTGCTGAAGCCTGGCTTGGAGAATTTTGAGCATTAATTTACTAGCGTGTGAGATGAGTGCAATTGTGCGGTAGTTTGAACATTCTTTGGCATTGCCTTTCTTTGGGATTGGAATGAAAACTGACCTTTTCCAGTCCTGTGGCCACTGCTGAGTTTTCCAAATTTGCTGGCATATTGAGTGCAGCACTTTCACAGCATCATCTTTCAGGATTTGAAATAGCTCAACTAGAATTCCATCACCTCCACTAGCTT
>NW_011494870.1:19403-19899 GCF_000754665.1 Bison bison bison | reverse complement strand
GTTCATAGTAATGCTTTCTAAGGCCCACTTGACTTCACATTCCAGGATGTCTAGCTCTAGGTGAGTGATCACAGCATCATGATTATCTTGGTCTTGAAGATCTTTTTTGTACAGTTCTTCTGTGTATCCTTGCCATCTCTTCTTAATATCTTCTGCTTCTGTTAGGTCCATACCATTCCTATCCTTTATTGAGCCCGTGTCTGCATGAAACGTTCCCTTGGTATCTCTAATTTTCTTGAAGAGATCTCTAGTCTTTCCCATTCTGTTGTTTTCCTCTATTTCTTTGCATTGATCGCTGAGGAAGGCTTTCTTATCTCTCATTGATATTCTTTGGAACTCTGCATTCAGATGCTTATATCTTTCCTTTTCTCCTTTGCTTTTCACTTCTCTTTTCACAGCTATTTGTAAGGCCTACCAGACAGCCATTTTGCTTTTTTGCATTTCTTTTCCATGGGAATGGTCTTGATCTCTGTCTCCTGTACAATGTCATGAACCT
>NW_011494870.1:15354-19303 GCF_000754665.1 Bison bison bison | reverse complement strand
CCCTTAAGATCTATTTCTCACTTCCATTGTATAATCATAAGGGATTGATTTAGGTCATACCTGAATGGTCTAGTGGTTTTCCCTACTTTCTTCAATTTCAGTCTGAATTTGGCAATAAGGAGTTCATGATCTGAGCCACAGTCAGCTCCTGGTCTTGTTTTTGCTGACTGTACAGAGCTTCTCCATCTTTGGCTACCAAAAATATAATCAATCTGATTTCAGTGTTGACCATCAAGAGTCCACGTGTAGAGTCTTCACTTGTGTTGTTGGAAGAGGGTGTTTGCTATGACCAGTGCATTCTCTTGGCAAAACTCTATTAGTCTTTGCCCTGCTTTATTCCATATTCCAAGGCCAAATTTGCCTGTTACTCCAGGTGTTTCTTGTCTTCCTACTTTTGCATTCCAGTCCCCTATAATGAAAAGGACATCTTTTTTGGGTGTTAGTTCTAGAAGGTCTTGTAGGTCTTCACCTTCAGCTTTTTCAGCGTTACTGGTTGGGGCATAGACTTGGATTACCGTGATATTGAATGGTTTGCCTTGGAAACGCACAGAGATCATTCTGTCATTTTTGAGATTGCATCCAAGTACTAAATTTCAGACTCTTTTTTTGACCATGATGGCTACTCCATTTCTTCTAAGGGATTCCTGCCCACAGTAGTAGATACAATGGTCATCTGGGTTAAATTCACCCATTCCAGTCCATTTTAGTTCGCTGATTCCTAGAATGTCAACATTCACTTTGCCATCTCCTATTTGACCACTTCCAATTTGCCTTGATTCATGGACCTAAGATTCCAGGTTCCTACGCAATATTGCTCTTTACAGCATCAGACCTCGCTTCTATCACCAGTCACATCCACAACTGGGTATTGTTTTTGCGGCCGAGAGGAGCAACCCCACGTCCAAGGAGTGGTGGCTGCATGGGTGCAGGAGGGCCAAGAGGATCTACTCCACGTTCAAGGTCAGAAGGGGCAGCAGTGAGGAGTACCCCTCGTCCAAGGTAAGGAGCAGCGGCCGTGCTTTGCTAGAGCAGTCATGAAGAGATACCGCACATCCAAGGTAAGAGAAACCCAAGTAAGACAGTAGGTGTTGCAAGAGGGCATCAGAAGGCAGACACACTGAAACCATAATCACAGAAAACTAGTCAATCTAATCACACAGACCACAGCCTTGTCTAACTCTATGAAACTAAGCCATGCCCGTGGGGCCACCCAAGACGGGTGGGTCACGGTGGAGACATCTGACAGAATGTGGTCCACTGGAGAAGGGAATGGCAAACACTTCAGTATTCTTGCCTTGAGAACCCCATGAACAGTATGAAAAGGCAAAATGATAGGATACTGAAAGAGGAACTCCCCAGATCGGTAGGTGCCCAATATGCTACTGGAGATCATGGAGAAATAACTCCAGAAAGAATGAAGGGATGGAGCCAAAGGAAAAATAATACCCAGTTGTGAATGGGATTACTGGTCTTTAAAAAGAGGTACTGAAGGCTCTGGGAGAGATGACAAGCTGCTGCTGCCCTCATGACTCCAGGAGCAATCTTGAGCTGCCACTGACACCCTTGCAGGTTCCAGGAGCAGTCATGAGCCATCTCCAGTGCCATGGCGGGCTCTGGAGGCATGCACAAGCTGCCACTGCACCCAAGAGTCCCAGGAAGGGGCACCAGCCACTGCATGTACACATCGCCTATCAAGGGGATAACAGCCAGCACACGCTGAGAACAGAGGCAGCAGACATCCATATTAAAAACAGCCCTTGCCCAAATATATTATTAGTCCCACACAAGCGATGAAAGAATGCTCCCACATATAAAAAGCCCTCAAAGATCAGAGTAGACAATTGTTTCTCCTAACTTTACATAGTAAGAGAAGTATAAGTAAAATGAAGAAGCAGAAGAATGACTCCCAGTAAAAAGATCAAGAGAATTCCCCTGAAAGAACAATGACACAGACCTCTTCAGTCTAACAGACACCAAATTCGAAAGATAAAATTAAATATAAAATATAGGGGGCAGTCCTAAGATGGCGGAGGAATAGGATGGGGAGACCACTTTTTCCCCCACAAATTCATCAAAAGAACATTTAAACGCTGAGTAAATTCCACAAAACAACTTCTGAATGCCGGCAGAGGACATCAGGCACCCTGAAAAGCAGCCCATTGTCTTCGAAAGGAGGTAGGAAAAAATATTAAAGACAAAAAAAGAGACAAAAGAGGTAGGGATGGAGCTCCATCCCGGGAAGGGAGTCTTAAAAAGAGAGAAGTTTCCAAACACCAGGAAACACTCTCACTGCCAAGTCTGTGGCAAGCCTTGGGAGCACAAAGGGCAACATAACAGGGAGGAAAAATAAATAAATAATTAAAACCCACAGATTACGAGCCCAATGGTAACTCCCCCAGCAGAGAAGCAGCGCAGACGCCTGCACCTGCCACTAGCAAGCAGGGGCTGGGCAGGGAGGTGTGGGCTGCATTGCTTAGAGTAAAGACTGAGCCTGAATGCCCAGAGGGCAATCTGAGTGAACTAACTTGGGCTAGCAACCAGACTGTGGGATTGCTACCACGCAAAAAGCCAGCCCTAACCTAAGACACCGCCAGGCCCGCGCACAGAACAAAAGACTGAACAGAGATAGCCAGCTGCAGACCATCCCCCTCTGGTGACAGGCAGCCAGAGCCGGAAGAGGGCAATCGCAGCCCCAGAGAGACATTATCTACAAAACTGCAAGCAGGCTTCTTTGCTAACTAAGATTTCTTGGGGTTCAGGACAGTCAACATCCGCCTGAGAAGGTGCACCAGACGTACACCCAGAAAACCGAGCAGCAGGGAAGGGGGAGGGGATAAATCACAGCGACCATGCTCGCCAAACACTTCATCACCTGAGCTGCTCGGACCTGGGAAGGGCACAAAACGCAGGCCCAACCGAGTCTGCGCCTCTGAGGACTACCCGAGTGCCTGAACCTGAGTGGCTTAGACCTGGGAGGTGCATGCAGCCCAGGGCCGGCCTCAGATGGTTCCCCGCGGAGCAACCTAGAGCCTGAGCAGTGTGCACAGGGAGGGCACACGTGTGGTGAACGGGGGCAGGCCCAGTGTGGCCGAGACATTGTGAGCACACGCCAGTGTTATTTGTTTGCAGCGTCCCTCCCTCCCCACAGCGCGACTGAACAAGTGAGCTGAAAAAAAGTGTCTACCACCGACCACCTTGTGTTAGGGTAGAATCAGACACTGAAGAGACCAGCAAACAGAAGAAGCTAAAACAGAGGGAACCGCCTTGGAAGTGACAGGTGCAATAGATTAAAACCCTGTAGTTAGTACCAACTACATAGGAAAGGGCCTACAGATCTTGAGAAATATAAGCCGGACCAAGGAACTATCTGAAAATGAACTGACCCCACACTGCCCACAACAACACCAGAGAAAGTCCTAGATATATTTTTACTATTTTTATGATCATTCTTTTCTTTTTAATTTGTAAGTCCTCTATTACTTCTTTAATTTTCATTTTTATAACCTACTATTACTTTGAAAAAAAAAAACCCTACTTTTTTAAAGCAAACTTCATATATGTATATATATTTTTTAATAATTTTTGTGACTTTTTTTTTTCTTCTTCTTTTCTTTAATATTGTATTTTTCAAATTCCAACCTCTACTCTAGATTTTTAATCTTTGCTTTTTGGTATTTGTTACCAATTTTGTACCTTTAAGAACCCAATCTTCAGTACCCATTTTACTTGGGAGCAAGATTAGTGGCTTGACTGCTCTCTCCCCCTTTGGACTCTCCTTTTTCTCCACCAGGTCGCCTCTCTCTCCTCCCTCCCCCTTCTCTTCTCTACCCAACTCTGTGAATCTCTGTGTGTTCCAGACGGTGGAGAACACTTAGGGAACTGATTACTGGCTGGATCTGCCTCTCTCCTTTTGATTCCCCCCTTTTATCCTCCTGGCCACTTCTGTCTC
>NW_011494870.1:11224-15159 GCF_000754665.1 Bison bison bison | reverse complement strand
GGATTACTGGCTAGCCTGCTCTCTCCTCTTTTGATTCCACCTCATCTCATTTGGGTCACCTCTAACTCCCTCCTCCCTCTTCTCTTCTCCATGTAACTCTGTGAACCTCTCTGGGTGTCCCTCACTGTGGAGAAACTTTTCATCTTTAACCTAGATGTTTTATCAATGGTGTTGTACAGAAGGAAAAGTCTTGAGACTACTGTGAAAATAAGACTGAAAACCAGAAGCAGGAGGCTTAAGTCCAAATCCTGAGACTACCAGAGAACTCCTGACTCCAGGGAACATTAATTGACAGGAGCTCATCAAACGCCTCCATACCTACACTGAAACCAAGCACCACACAAGGGCCAACAAGTTTCAGAGCAAGACATATCACGCAAATTCTCCAGCAACACAGGAACACAGCCCTGAGCTTCAATATACAGGCTGCCCAAAGTTACACCAAAACCATTGACATCTCTTAACTCATTACTGGACACTTCATTGCACTCCAGAGAGAAGAAATCCAGCTCCACCCACCAGAACAGACACAAGCTTCCCTAACCAAGAAACCTTGACAAGCCACCTGTACAACCCCACCCACAGTGAGGAAACTCTACAATAAAGAGAACTCCACAAACTGCCAGAATACAGAAAGGCCACCCCAAACTCAGCAATATAAACAAGATGAAGAGACACAGGAATACCCAGCAGATAAAGGAACAGGATAAATGCCCACCAAACCAAACAAAAGAGGAAGAGATAGGGAATCTACCTGATAAAGAATTCCTAATAATGACAGTGAAAATGATCCAAAATCTTGAAATCAAAATGGAATCACAGATAAATAGCCTGGAGACAAGGATTGAGAAAATGCAAGAAAGGTTTAACAAGGACCTAGAAGAAATAAAAAAGAGTCAATATATAATGAATAATGCAATAAATGAGGTCAAAAACACTCTGGAGGCAACAAATAGTAGAATAACAGAGGCAGAAGATAGGATTAGTGAAGTAGAAGATAGAATGGTAGAAATAAATGAATCAGAGAGGAAAAAAGAAAAATGAATTAAAAGAAATGAGGACAATCTCAGAGACCTCCAGGACAATATTAAACGCCCCAACATTCAAATCACAGGAGTCCCAGAAGAAGAAGACAAAAGACCATGAAAAATACTTGAGGAGATAATAGTTGAAAACTTCCCTAAAATGGGGAAGGAAATAATAACCCAAGTCCAAGAAACCCAGAGAGTCCCAAACAGGATAAACCCAAGGTGAAACACCCCAAGACATATATTAATCAAATTAACAAAGATCAAACACAAATAACAAATATTAAAAGCATGAAACGAGTCGCCAGTCCAGGTTCGATGTACGATACTGGATGCTTGGAGCTGGTGCACTGGAACGACCCAGAGGGAGGGTATGGGGAGGGAGAAGGGTTCAGAATGGGGAACACAGGTATACCTGTGGTGGATTCATTTCGATATTTGGCAAAACTAATACAATATTGTAAAGTTTAAAAATAAAATTAAATTAAAAAAATAAAATAAAAATAAAAGCAGCAAGGGAAAAACAACAACACACAAAGGGATTCCCATAAGGATAACAGCTAATTTTTCAATAGGAAATCTTCAGGCCAGGAGGGAATGGCAAGATATACTTAAAGTGATGAAAGAAAATAACCTATAGCCCAGACTACTGTACCCAGCAAGGATCTCATTCAAATATGAAGGAGAAATTAAAAGCTTTACAGACAAGCATAAGCTGAGAGAATTCAGCACCACCAAACCAGCTCTCCAACAAATGCTAAAGGATATTCTCTAGACAGGAAACACAAAAAGGGTGTATAAACTCGAACTCAAAACAATAAAGTTAATGGCAATGGGATCATGCTGCTGCTGCTGCTGCTGCTGCTAAGTCGCTTCAGTCGTGTCTGACTCTGTGCCACCCCAGAGACAGCAGCCCACCAGGCTCCACCGTCCCTGGGATTCTCCAGGCAAGAACACTGGAGTGGGTTGCCATTTCCTTCTCCAATGCATGAAAGGAAAAAGTGAAAGTGAAGTCGCTCAGTCATTTCTGACTCTTAGCGACCCCATGGACTGCAGCCCACCAGGCTCCTCCGTCCATGGGATTTTCCAGGCAAGAGTTCTGGACTAGGGTGCCATTGTCAATAATTACCTTAAATGGGTTGAATGCCCCAACCAAAAGACAAAGACTGGCTGAATGGATACAAAAACAAGACCCCTATATATGTTGTCTACAAGAGACCCACCTCAAAACAGGGGACACATACAGACTGAAAGTGAAGGGATGGAAAAAGATATTCTATGCAAATAGAGACCAAAAGAAAGCAGGAGTAGCAATACTCATGCCAGATGAAATAGACTTTTAATACAAAAGCTGTGAAAAGAGACAAAGAAGGTCACTATATAATGATCAAAGGATCAATCCAAGAAGAAGACATAACAATTATAAATATATATGTACCCAACATAGGAGCACTGCAATATGTAAGACAAACACTAACAAGTATGAAAGGGGAAATTAACAATAACACAATAATAGTGGGAGACTTTAATACCCCACTCACACCTATGGATAGATCAACTAAACAGAAAATTAACAAGGAAACACAAACTTTAAATGATACAATAGACCAGTTAGACCTAATTGATATCTATAGGACATTTCATCCCAAAACAATGAATTTCACCTTTTTTTCAAGCGCACATGGAACCTTCTCCAGGATAGATCACATCCTGGGCCATAAAGCTAGCCTTGGTAAATTCAAAAAAATAGAAATCATTCCAAGCATCTTTTCTGACCACAATGCAGTAAGATTAGATCTCAATTACAGGAGAAAAATGATTAAAAATTCCAACATATGGAGGCTGAACAACACGCTGCTAAATAACCAACAAATCACAGAAGAAATCAAAAAAGAAATCAAAATATGCATAGAAACGAATGAAAATCAAAACACAACAACCCTAAACCTGTGGGACACAGTAAAAGCAGTGCTAAAGGGAAAGTTCATAGCAATATAGGAATATCTCAAAAAACAAGAAAAAAGTCAAATAAATAACCTAACTCTACACCTAAAGCAACTAGAAAAGGAAGAAAGGAAGAACCCCAGGGTTAGTAGAAGGAAAGAAATCTTAAAAATTAGGGCAGAAATAAATGCAAAAGAAACAAAAGAGACCATAGCAAAAATCAACAAAGCCAAAAGCTGGTTCTTTGAAAGGATAAATAAAATTGAAAAACCATTAGCCAGACTCATCAAGAAACAAAAGAAGAAAAATCAAATCAATAAAATTAGAAATGAAAATGGAGAGATCACAACAAACAACAGAGAAATACAAAGGATCATTACAGACTATCAGCAATTATATGTCAATAAAATGGACAACGTGGAAGAAATGGACAAATTCTTAGAAAAGTACAACTTTCCAAAACTAAACCAGGAAGAAATACAAAATTTTAACAGACACATCACAAGCATAGAAATTGAAACTTTAATCAGAAATCTTCCAGCAAACAAAAGCCCAGGTCCAAATGGCTTCACAGCTGAATTTTACCAAAATTTTAGAGAAGAGCTAACACCTATCCTGCTCAAACTCTTCCAGAAAATTGCAGAGGAAGGTAAACTTCCAAACTCATTCTATGAGGCCCCCATCACCCTAATACCAAAACCTGACAAAGATGCCACAAAAAAAGAAAATTACAGGCCAATATCACTGATGAACATAGATGCAAAAATCCTTAACAAAATTCTAACAATCAGAATCCAACAACACATTAAAAAGATCATACACCATGACCAAGTGGGCTTTATCCCAGGGATGCAAGGATTCTTCAATATCCGCAAATCAATGTAATACACCACATTAACAAACTGAAAAATAAAAGCCATATGATTATCTCAATAGATGCAGAGAAAGCCTTTGACAAAATTC
>NW_011494870.1:8858-11124 GCF_000754665.1 Bison bison bison | reverse complement strand
GAAAAATAAAAGCCATATGATTATCTCAATAGATGCAGAGAAAGCCTTTGACAAAATTCAACATCCATTTATGATAAAAACTCTCCAGAAAGCAGGAATAGAAGGGACGTACCTCAACATAATAAAAGCTATATATGACAAACCCACAGCAAACATTATCCTCAATGGTGAAAAAATCAAAGTATTTCCCCTAAAATCAGGAACAAGACAAGGGTCCCCATTTTCACCACTACTATTCAACATAGTTTTGGAAGTTTTGGCCACAGCAATCAGAGCAGAAAAAGAAATAAAAGGAATCCAAATTGGAAAAGAAGAAGTAAAACTCTCACTGTTTGCAGATGACGTGATCCTCTACATAGAAAACCCTAAAGACTCCACCAGAAAATTACTAGAGCTAATCAATGAATATAGTAAATCTGTAGGATATAAAATCAACACACAGAAATCCCTTGCATTCCTATACACTAATAATGAGAAAATACAGTAATTAAAGAAACAATTCCATTCACCATTGCAACGAAAAGAATAAAATACTCAGGAATATATCTACCTAAAGAAACTAAAGACCTATATATAGAAAATTATAAAATGCTGGTGCAAGAAATCAAAGAGGATACTAATAGATGGAGAAATATACCATGTTCACGGATTGGAAGAATCAATACAGTGAAAATGAGTATACTACCCAAAGCAATATATAGATTCAATGCAATCCCTACCAAGCTACCAATGGTATTTGTCACAGAGCTAGAACAAATAATTTCACAATTTGTATGGAAATACAAAAAACCTTGAATAGCCAAAGCAATCTTGAGAAAGAAGAATGGAACTGGAGGAATCAACCAGCCTGACTTCAAGCTATACTACAAAGCCACGGTCATCAAGACAGTATGCTACTGGCACAAAGACAGAAATATAGATCAATGGAACAAAACAGAAAGCCCAGAGATAAATCCACACACCTTTGGACACCTTATCTTTGACAAAGGAGGCAAGAATAAATGAAGAAACAAAAATCTCTTTAACAAGTGGTGCTGGGAAAACTGGTCAACCACTTGTAAAAGAATGAAACTAGAACACTTTCTAACACCATACACAAAAATAAACTCAAAATGGATTAAAGATCTAAACATAAGACCAGAAACTATAAAACTCCTAGAGGAGAACACAGGCAAAACACTCTCGGACATAAATCACAGCAGGATCCTCTATGACCCACCTCCCAGAATATTGGAAATAAAAGCAAAAATAAACAAATGGGACCTAATTAAACTTAAAAGCTTCTGCACAACAAAGGAAACTATAAGCAAGGTGAAAAGACAGCCTTCAGAATGGGAGAAAATAATAGCAAATGAAGCAACAGACAAACAACTAATCTCAAAAATATACAAGCAACTCCTGCAGCTCAATTCCAAAAAAATAAACAACCCAATCAAAACATGGGCCAAAGAACTAAATGGACATTTCTCTAAAGAAGACACAGAGATGGTTAACAAACACACGAAAAGATGCTCAACATCACTCATTATCAGAGAAATGCAAATCAAAACCACAATGAGGTACCATTTCACGCCAGTCAGAATGGCTGCAATCCAAAAGTCTACAAGCAATAAATGCTGGAGAGGGTGTGGAGAAAAGGGAACCCTCTTAAACTGTTGGTGGGAATGCAAACTAGTACAGCCACTATGGAGAACAGTGTGGAGATTCCTTAAAAGACTGGAAATAGAACTGCCATATGACCCAGCAATCCCACTGCTGAGCATACACACTGAGGAAACCAGAATTGAAAGAGACATGTGTACCCCAATGTTCATCGTAGCACTGTTTATAATAGCCAGGACATGAAAGCAACTTAGATGTTCATCAGCAGATGAATGGATAAGAAAGCTGTGGTACATATACACAATGGAGTATTACTCAGCCATTAAAAAGAATACATTTGAATCAGTTCTAATGAGGTGGATGAAACTGGAGCCTATTATACAGAGTGAAGTAAGCCAGAAAGAAAAACACCAATGCAGTATACTAACACATATATATAGAATTTAGAAAGACGGTAACGATAACCCTGTATGTGAGAGAACAAAAGAGACACAGATGTATAGAACACTCTTTTGGACTCTGTGGGAGAGGGAGAAGGTGGGATGATTTGGGAGAATGGCATTGAAACACGTATAATATCATATAAGTAACGAATTGCCAGTCCAGGTTCGATGCAGGATACAGGATGCTTGGGGCTGGTACACTGGGATGAACCAGAAGGATG
>NW_011494870.1:5784-8758 GCF_000754665.1 Bison bison bison | reverse complement strand
CAATGGAGTATTACTCAGCCATTAAAAAGAATACATTTGAATCAGTTCTAATGAGGTGGATGAAACTGGAGCCTATTATACAGAGTGAAGTAAGCCAGAAAGAAAAACACCAATGCAGTATACTAACACATATATATAGAATTTAGAAAGACGGTAACGATAACCCTGTATGTGAGAGAACAAAAGAGACACAGATGTATAGAACACTCTTTTGGACTCTGTGGGAGAGGGAGAAGGTGGGATGATTTGGGAGAATGGCATTGAAACACGTATAATATCATATAAGTAACGAATTGCCAGTCCAGGTTCGATGCAGGATACAGGATGCTTGGGGCTGGTACACTGGGATGAACCAGAAGGATGGTACAGGGAGGGAGGTAGGAGGGGGCGTTCAGGATGGGGAACACATGTACACCCGTGGTGGATTCATGTTGATGTATGGCAAAACCAATACAATATTGTAAAGTAATTAGCCTCCAATTAAAATAAAATAAAATATACCAGACCACCTGACCTGCCTCTTGAGAAACCTGTATGCAGGTCAGGAAGCAACAGTTAGAACTGGACATGGAACAACAGACTGGTTCTAAATAGCAAAGGGAGTACGTCAAGGCTGTATATTGTCACCCTGCTTATTTAACTTCTATGCAGAGTACATCATGAGAAACGCTGGACTAGAAGAAACACAAACTGGAATCAAGATTGCCGGGAGAAATATCAATAACCTCAGATATGCAGATGACAAAACCCTTATGGCAGAAAGTGAAGAGGAACTAAAAAGCCTCTTGATGAAAGTGAAAGAGGAGAGTGAAAAAGCTGGCTTAAAGCTCAACATTCAGAAAACTAAGATCATGGCATCTGGTCCCATCACTTCATGGGAAATAGATAGGGAAACAATGGAAACAGTGTCAGACTTTATTTTGGGGGGCTCCAAAATCACTCCAGATGGTGACTGCAGCCATGAAATTAAAAGACACTCCTTGGAAGGAAAGTTAGGACCAACCTAGACAGCATATTAAAAAACACAGATATTTATTTTTCCAACAAAGGTCCATCTAGTCAAGGCTATGGTTTTTCCAGTGGTCATGTATGGATGTGAGTTGGACTGTGAAGAAAGCTGAGCGCCAAAGAATTGATGCTTTTGAACTGTGGTGTTGAAGACTCTTGAGAGTCCCTTGGACTGCAAGGAGATCCAACCAGTCCATCCTAAAGGAGACCAGTCCCGGGTGTTCATTGAAGGGATTGATGCTGAGACTGAAACTCCAATAACTTTGGCCAACTCATGTGAAGAGTTGACTCACTGTAAAAGACCCTGATGCTGGGAGGCACTGTGGGCAGGAGGAAAAGGGGCAACAGAGGATGAGATGGCTGGACAGCATCACCGACTTGATGCACATGAGTTTGGGTGAACTCCGGGAGTTGGTGATGGACAGGGAGGCCTGGCGTGCTGTGATTCATGGGGTTGCAAAGTGTCGGACACGACTGAACGACTGAACTGAACTGAAGATAAAAATACTTAAGTAATTAAGAAAGGCTATTAATAGAAATGCAAAGTGCTATTAAAAAAAAAACTATACAGGGGGAGGCAAGAAAAAGAAGAAAACTCATTTACTGAGATGGAAAGTGATCTAAAGGCAATGAACAGCAAAATGAATAATTCAGCAGAATAAGCAATCTGGCAGACAGAATAACGTTGTCACCCAATCAGGACACCAAGTGAAAGCCAAATGAAAAAAAATTAAAGTATAAGAGACCTATGGGATAATATATAATCTATACATAATAGGGTTTTCAGAAGGGGAAGAAAGAGACAAGGGGATTGAACAACTATTTGAAGAAATTATTGGGCTGAAAACTTCCCAAACATAAAGAAGAAAACAGAAATTCAGGTACAGGAAGCACAGAGAGTCCCAAACAAGATACACCCAAACAGAACTATACCATAGTTCATTATAATAAAAATGGCAAAAGTTAAAGAGAGGATTCTAAAAGTAGCAAGAGAAAAACAAAAAGTTAACTACAAGGGAATCCCAGTAAGACTATCAGCTGATTTTTCTACAGAAATGTTGTTGGCCAGAAGGGAATGGCAAGATACATTCAAAATCCCAAAAGGGAAAAATATGCAACCTAGTATACTCTGACCAGCAAGGTTAGAATAAGAGAGAAAAAGAATTTCTCAGATAAGCAAAAATTAAAGAGAATACAACAATACTAAACCCACCTTAAAAGAAACATGGAAAATCTTTTCTAAATAAGAATGTAGGGGAAAGGTAAAATCACAACTGTAAAGTAAATCACTTAAATAAGCTAGTGCATTTTTTACGTAACAAAAAAACAAAACAAAACAATTTCATGAAAACAATGATAACCCCAATGGAATAGTAAAAGGATAAACATAAAGATGTTTAAAAAAATAAAAGGACATCAAAAACATAAAATGTGGGGAAGAAGAGCAGGAAAAGGTAGATTCTTTTTTTTTTTTCTTTTTTTTTTTCTTTTTTTAGAATGTGTTTTAACGTATATGACTATCAGTCTAAAGCAAGTAGATATAAGAAGCAGTTAACATACTTAAAAAACAAGACAATCTCAAATCAAATGCACACAACAGATTGACTAAAACCAAAGATAAGAAAACATAAACATAAAAGGAAATCATCAAACCACAAAAGAGAAAAATGGGAGGATTCCCTGGTGGTCCAATGGCTAGAAATGTGCACTCTCCAGTACTGCCAAGGACTGGGGTTTGATCTGTGGTGAGGGACCTAAGATCCCATAAGTCACCTGGTGTGGCCAAAAGAAGAAGAAGAAGAAATATAGCATCAACAGGAAACAAGGTTTCAGTTCAGCTCAGTTGCTCAGTTGAGTCTAACTCTTTGCAACTCCATGAACTGCAGCACACCAGGCCTCCCTGTCCATCACCAACTCCTGGAGTCCACCCAAACCCATGTCCATAGAATCAGTGATGCCATCCAAC
>NW_011494870.1:2954-5684 GCF_000754665.1 Bison bison bison | reverse complement strand
CTGTCTAGGTTGGTCATAACTTTCCTTCCAAGAGTAAGCGTCTTTAATTCCATGGCTGCAATCACCATCTGCAGTGATTTTGGAGCCCAGAAAATAAAGTCTGACACTGTTTCCACTGTTTCCCATCTATCTGCCATGAAGTGATGGGACTGGATGCCATGATCTTGGTTTTCTGAATGTTGAGCTTTAAGCCAACTTTTTCACTCTCCTCTTTCACTTTCATCAAGAGGGTCTTTAGTTCTTCTTCACTTTCTGCCATAAGGGTGGTGTCATCTGCATATGTGTGGTTATTCATATTTCTCCTGGAAATCTTGATTCCAGCTTGTGTTTCCTCCAGCGCAGCATTTCTCATGATGTACTCTGCATATAAGTTAAATAAGCAGGGTGACAATATACAGCCTTGACGTACTCCCTTTCCTATTTGAAACCAGTCTGTTGTTCCATGTCCAATTCTAACTGTTTCTTCCTGTCCCGTGTACAGGTTTCTCAAGAGGCAGGTCAGGTGGTATGGTATTCCCATCTCTTTCAGAATTTTCCACAGTTTATTGTGATCCACACAGTATGCCATAAATACATGTCTATCAATAATTACCTTAAACATCAACGACCTAAATACTCCAACAAAAGAGTGGCAGACTGAACAAAACAAACAGCCTACAATATGCTACCTACAAGAGACCCACCTTAGGGCAAAAGACCCACACAGATCAAAAGTGAGAGGATGGAAAAGATATTCCATGCAAATGAAAATGACAAGAAAGTAGGAGTCACAATACTTCTATTAGACAAAATAAACTTTAAAACAAATGCTAGAAGGATATTAAAATGATAAAGGCATCAATACAAGATGATTTTACACTCGACATACATGCACCTAATACAGAAGCACCCAAACACATAAATACTAACAGACATAAAGGGAGAAATTGATGGGAATACAGTAATAGTAGGAGATTTTAACACCCCACTCACATTAATGAAAAGATCTTTGAGACAGGAAATCAATAAGGCAATAGAGATCCTAAATGATAGAACAGTTAGATTTTTAATTGATATTTTCAGGACTTTACATCCAAAGACACATTTTTTTCAAGTGCACGTGGAATATTCTCTAGGACTGACCACATAGTAGGGTACAAAATAAGACTCAACAAATTTAAGAGTAAAGAAATTATCTCAAGTAACTATTCTGAACACAAGGAAAAAAAGGAACATCTTTGGCAAGTGGTATTGGGAAAGTTGGACAGTGGCAGGTAAATCAATGAAGTTAGAACATACTCTTACACCATGCACAAAAATAAACTCAAAGTGACTTAAAGACTTAAACATAAGATATGACACCATAAAAGTCCTAGAAGAGATATAGGCAAAACATTCTCTTTTTCTTAGGTCAATCTCCCAAGGCAATACAAATAAAAGTAAAATACACAAATGGGACCTAATCAAACTTAGAAGCTTTTGTACAGCAAAGGAAACCATAAAAGAGCAAGACGATAACTTGGCCTGGGAGAAAACATTTGCAAAGATGTGAATGACAAGGGCTTAATTTCCAAACTATACAACAGCTAATACAACTCAATAATAGCAAGAGCATAAAAATATAATCAAAAAATGGGCAGAAGATCTAAATAGACATTTCTCCAAAAACAGACATACAGATGAACAACAGCACGTGAACCGATGTGTAACAACACTAATTATTAGAGAAACACAAATCAAAACTACAGTAAGGTACCACCTCACACTGGTCAGAGTGGCCATCACTGAAAATCTACAAATAACAAATGCTGAAAAGTATGTGGAGAAAACAGAGTCCTCCTACAGTGTTGGTGGGAATGTAGATTGGTATAGCCACTATGGAAAACAATATGGAGATTCCTCAAAAAACTAAAAGTGGAGTTGCCATATGATCCTGCAATCCCACTCCTGGGCATACATCCAGAAAAAGCTGTAATTTGAAAAGATACACATACCTCAGTGTTCAATACAACACTACTTACAATAGCCAAGACATGGAAACAACCTATCAAATAGATGACTGGATAAAGAAGATGTGGTACATATATACAATGGAATATGATGGAATATTACTTAGACATAAAAAACAGACAATGTCATATGCCATATGTCAACATGGATGAACCTAAAGATTATCATGCTAAATGAGGTAATTCAGGAAAAGATAAGTACCATATGATATTACATATGTGGAATCTAAAATATGACACAGATGAACTTGTCAACGAAATAGAAATAGACTCAAACCTGTGGTTGTTGAGGGGGAGGGGTGGATTGGGATTTTAGGATTAGTAGATGCAAACTATTACCTAGAGAATGGATAAAAAAGAGGGCCCTACTGTATGGCATAGGAAACTATACATAGTATACTATGACAAACCACAGTAGAAAAGAATATGAAAAAGAATATACAGGGATCAAGACCATTCCCATAGAAAAGAAATGCAAAAAAAGCAAAATGGCTGTCTGGGGAGGCCTTACAAATAGCTGTGAAAAGAAGAGAAGTAAAAAGCAAAGGAGAAAAGGAAAGATATAAACATTTGAATGCAGAGTTCCAAAGAATAGCAAGAAGAGATAAGAAAGCCTTCTTCAGCGATCAATGCAAAGAAATAGAGGAAAACAACAGAATGGGAAAGACTAGGGATCTCTTCAAGAAAATCAGAGATACCAAAGGAACATTTCATGCAAAGATGAGCTCGATAAAGGACAGAA
>NW_011494870.1:0-1246 GCF_000754665.1 Bison bison bison | reverse complement strand
GAGGACGAGATGGCTGGATGGCATCACTGACTCGATGGACGTGAGTCTGAGTGAACTCCGGGAGTTGGTGATGGACAGGGAGGCCTGGCATGCTGCGATTCATGGGGTCGCAAAGAGTCGGACACAACTGAGCGACTGATCTGATCTGATATATATATATATGTATAGCTGAGTCAGTTTGCTGTACAGCAGAAATGAACACAACACTGTAAATCAACTATACTTCAGTGTACGTTTTTAAAAAATAAAAGAGAAAAAATGGGCAAAGGAATTTAATAGTTCTAAAAATAACTATACAGAAACAGCCAATACACATGAAAAGATCCTCAACATCATTAGCCATCAGGGAAGTGCAAGTCAAAACTACAGTGAGATACCACTTTACATTCATTAGGATGGCTAAAATCAATAATCAAAAAGGACAAAGAAGTGTAGGAAAGGATGTAGATAAGTGGAAACCTCACACAATGCTGGTAGGAATATAAAATGATGCAGTTGTTTTGGATAACAGTCTGGCAGTTCCTCAAAATGTTAAGTACAGTTACCATTTGAGGCAACAATTCCACTTCTGGGTAATACCCAAGAAAATTTGAAAATTGTCCTTATAAAATATTGCTCGTTAATATTCACAGCAGCATTATTCATAACAGCCAAAAGTGGATACAAACCAAATATCCATCATCTGATGAATAGGCAAACAAAATGTGGTATATTCATATAATGAAATATTAGGCAATAAAAGAGTGAAGTACTAATTCATGCTATACCGTGGATGAACCCTGAAAATATCATGCTAAGGGGAGGAGCCAAGATGGCGGAGGAGTAGGACGGGGAGAACACTTTCTCCCCCACAAATTCATCAAAAGAGCATTTAAACGTCGAGTAAATTCCACAAAACAACTTCTGAATGCCGGCAGAGGACATGAGGCACCCAGAAAAGCAATCCAACTCTTCGAAAGGAGGTAGGAAAAAATATAAAAGACAAAAAAAGAGACAAAAGAGGGAGGGACAGAGTTCCGTCCCGGGAAGGGAGTCTTAAAAAGAGAGAAGTTTCCAAACACCAGGAAACCTTCTCACTGCCGAATCTGTGCCGAGCTTTGGAAGCACAGAGGGCAACATAACAGGAAGAAAAAAATAAATAAACAATTAAAAACTCCAAGATTGCGAGTCCTACGGTAACTCCCCCAGCGGAGAAGCAGCGCAGACGCCTGCACGCGCCATTAGCAAGCGGGGGCTGGGGCAGGGA
>NW_011494869.1:9723722-9724575 GCF_000754665.1 Bison bison bison | reverse complement strand
TGGGTTCCGCGCTCCAGATGGAGACTCAACCAGAGTGAGAGAGAGAGCGACATGGGGAGACCAGTATTTCGAGAAACTGATCCCAATTCTTTATTTTCCATGGTCTACTTTTATACACTGAGATGTTATGCAAAAGTCACGCGGGGTCAGCAGTCCTGACTTTTATTAAAGTCAGGTGCTTCACACAAATGTATACAGAGGTCTTAGGGGTGTTACATCATCTTCTGGCCAGGGGGGCCTGCTGACAATTTACGACCCTCTCCTTGTGACAGCGGTCAGTCAATCAGGACACTTATTTCTCCAGGGCTGATTATTCTCAAAACAGACACCACCCAAATAAAGTTACATTCCTACAGGGTGAGGGTGTAGTGGGTTTTAGTTAAGGAAAGAATTTACTTAGCCTAAGGTCTAACGTGATTAATATCAAAGGTTAATTCTATATATTCATTAATGTGTGTAAGGGCAGGGGATGTGGAGACTTAGCAACAAACATTGGCTCAACAAATGAAAAACCCTTCACCAACACAATTTCTAATTAGCCCACTATACTTACAGTTTTCTAACTTCTCTAAAGAACCTGTTTTTAGAGGGTTTAAAGCATCTCGTGCCTCTCACGGTTGGGAGGCTGTGAGTGATCACATGTGGCCGGACAAGCCTGTCAGGCAGGCCAGAGAACCTTCAGAGGAGTTTGTAGGTTAAAACACTCTTATCACACCCAGGAATTATTATAAACTGGAGCTCTAAGTTAACTCCTTCTCCGAAAGAGGTGGTGGGGGACAGCCCCCCGTAAAGTCAGAGGTGTAGGTAAGAGCACAAAGTAGTAAAGTAGGCAGGCTCTGGTTATGGGGGTAGA
>NW_011494869.1:9723035-9723622 GCF_000754665.1 Bison bison bison | reverse complement strand
CCGCCTTTGCGTATGTCGAGCCTCCTTCCTCATGACCTTTGTCACGGGTGGAGTACCTCACTCTGGCCCCCAACAATTTCCTTCCCCATTTTAGGGAAGTTTTCAACTATTATCTCCTCAAGTATTTTCTCATGGTCTTTCTTTTTGTCTTCTTCTTCTGGAACCCCTATGATTCGAATGTTGTAGCATTTGATATTGTCCTGGAGGTCTCTGAGATTGTCCTCATTTATTTTAATTCGTTTTTCTTTTATCCTCTCTGATTCATTTATTTCCACCATTTTATCTTCTAATTCACTAATCCTATCTTCTGCCTCTGTTATTCTACTATTTGCTGCCTCCAGAGTGTTTTTAATTTCATTTATTGCATTATTCATTATATATTGACTCTTTTTTATTTCTTCTAGGTCCTTGTTAAACCTTTCTTGCATCTTCTCAATCCTTGTCTCCAGGCTATTTATCTGTGATTCCATTTTAATTTCAAGATTTTGGATCAATTTCACTATCATTATTCGGAATTCTTTATCAGGTAGATTCCCTATCTCTTCCTCTTTTGTTTGGTTTGGTGGGCATTTATCCTGTTCCTTTAT
>NW_011494869.1:9722249-9722935 GCF_000754665.1 Bison bison bison | reverse complement strand
TATGAGATGTCTATGGTTTTGGGGTGACTTTGGGCAGCCTGTATCTTGAAGCTCAGGGCTGTGTTCCTGTGTTGCTGGAGAATTTGCTTGGTATGTCTTGCCCTGGAACTTGTTGGCCCTTGTGTGGTGCTTGGTTTCAGTGTCGGTATGGAGGCGTTTGATGAGCTCCTGTCAATTAATGTTCCTTGGAGTCAGGAGTTCCCTGGAGTCAGGGTTTGGACTTAAGCCTCCTGCTTCCAGTTATCAGTCTTATTTTTACAGTAGTTTCAAAACTTCTCCTTCTATACAGCACCATTGATAACACATCTACATTAAAGATGAAAAGTTTCTTTACTGTGAGGGTCACTCAGAGAGTTTCATAGTGTTACATGGAGAAGAGAAGAGGGAGGAGGGAGTTAGAGGTGACCCAAATCAGATGAGGTGGAATCAATAGTGGAGAGAGTGGGCTAGCCAGTAGTCACTTCCTTATGTGCACTCCACATCTGGACCACTCAGAGATGTTCACGGACTTATACAGAGAAGAGAAGAAGGAGGAAGGAGACAGAGGTGGCCAGAAGGATTAAAAGGGGGGAATGAAAAGGAGGGAGACAGATCCAGCCAGTAATCAGTTCCCTAAGTGTTCTCCACCATCTGGAACACACAGAAATTCACAGAGTTGGGTAGAGTAGAGAGGGGTTAGGGAGGAG
>NW_011494869.1:9719854-9720836 GCF_000754665.1 Bison bison bison | reverse complement strand
GTTGTTCTGCTGGGAACAATCCGAGACTGGCCCTGGGCTGCATGCACCTCCCAGGTCCAAGCCACTCAGGTTCAGGCACTCGGGTAGTCCTCAGAGGTGCAGACTCAGTTGGACCTGCATTTTGTGCTCTTCCCAGGTCCGAGCAGCTCAGGTGATGAGGTGTTTGGCGAGTGCCAATGCTGCGACTTATCGCCTCCCTGCCACTCGGTTATCTGGGTGTAAAACCAGCGCACCTTCTCAGGCAGATGTTGACCGTCCAGGCCCCCAAGAAGTTTTAGTTAGGGAAGAAGCCTGCTTACAGTTTTATAGATAATGTCTCTCTGGGGCTGCGACTGCCCCCTTCCGGTTCTGGCTGCCTGTCACCGAAGGGGGAAGGTCTGCAGCTGGCTATCTCTGTTCAGTCCTTTGTTCCGTGCGCGGGCCTGACGGTGTCTTAGGTTAGGGCTGGCTTTTCGCGTGGTAGATATCCCACAGTCTGGTTTGCTAGCCCAAATTATTTCGCTCAGATAGCGCTCAGGGTATTCAGGCCAGATTCTTACTCTGAGCAATGCAGCCCGCGCCGCGCATCCCTGCCCAGCCCCCGCTTGCTAGTGGTGTGTGCAGGCGTCTGCGTTGCTTCTCTGCTGGGGGAGTTACCCTAGGGCTCGCAATCTGCGAGTTTTATTTGTTTATTTATTTTTTCTCCCTGTTAAGTTGCCCTCTGTGCTTCCAAAGCTCGGCACAGAGTCGGCAGTGAGGAGGTTTCCTGGTGTTTGGAAACTTCTCTCTTGTTAAGACTCCCTTCCCGGGACGGAACTCCGTCCCTCCCTCTTTTGTCTCTTTTTTTGTCTTTTATATTTTTTCCTACCTCCTTTCGAAGGTTGGGTTGCTTTTCTGGGTGCCTGATGTCCTCTGCCAGCATTCAGAAGTTGTTTTGTGGAATTTACTTGACGTTTAAATGCTCTTTTGATGAATTTGTGGGGGAGAAAGTGTTCTCCCCGTC